>NW_027113046.1:674442-696113 GCF_000696795.3 Halyomorpha halys | reverse complement strand
CGGACCATATTCCTTTCAATATATATATATATGTGTGTGTGTGTGTGTGTAATGGGCTGAGGCTTGCTCCCCCCTTGGTGAAATCCTGCCTACGCCCATGTACAGTCTCAAACGACTCAAATGTCTCTCGAACTAACTCTCTTCTACTCCAGTCCATTCCACGCTTCCTGAATGCCTCCCTTACACTGTCCTCCCAGAAGATGTGAGGCCTCCCTCAGCGTCTTTTCCCTTCCGTAGGGGTCTCGTAAATCTTCCTAGTGCTTCTATCTGGATCCATCCTAAGAAGATGCTCAAACCATTTTAGTTTGTGCTCCTCCAGAATGGTCTCAGCCGGTCTGACGTCGAGATTAGCCCGTACAGTGGCTTTCCGTGTCCTATCTCTGTGTCCTTCTTTCTATTTTTTGCAGATACCTCATTTCTATGGCTTGTAACTGACTCCTGTGTTTTGAGGTGAGATAGTATTTCGAAGAGTAGGATAGGATAAGAAGAAAGGTCGATTAATAGACTGCTTGTTCGGTCTGCTTTGTCACCTCTCTTCTTCCCAGGAGACCCCGTCTGACCATACTGAACATCTTTCCTGCCGCTCTAATTCTTTGGGTCTCTTCCTCGTCAATGTAACTACTTTCATTGAGATGAGCTCCTATATATTTAAAATTGAAATTAGTATCCCTCTAAATATTTTTGAAAACATTAATTCAACTAAAAAGCATTTACAAGTTATTTTGAATACAATAATCTATTTGGGTAATGTTTTACCACAATTTTCGCAGTTAGAAGTAGGTAATCAAGTTTCCCTACTTTGGAGGTTTCCAAATTATTGGAGGGGTTAGGGGATTTGATATCATTAAAAAGATATCTCTAATTGAAATCACTATTATAATTCAGTGATTATAACAATAATTTTTTTTTTTCAATCTCTTTCAGATTCTTACTTATTCTATTATCCTCTTCTTTTCTCAATCCTTCACAACTTACTGACATGATAAATTTTATTAGAAATGAAACCTAATCAAATTATAAAATTTTAAGATATCACAAGTAGAGACCTATATAGTGATTTACTATATAAAAAGTAATGCTGAAAAATATTTTTAAAAAAATAAAAAATCTGTTTCATTATTCTGTGAAATTAAATTAATATTAGGCTCCACTTAAAATAGAGTTAAATTGTTGAAGAGGCGCTTATGCCACTTTGTGCCAAGATTTATAATTAATAATACTTGCTAATACCATGCATTTATTTTTAAATAAAATTTATATATATATAAAATCAAAGGGAGATGAATTTTTTTTTCAAGTGTTGTGAAGTCATTGGCATTCCATCTCTATGGTGTGATGCATTCAATTTGCTGTTACTTTTAACGTTTTTTCTACTTTCAAGTTTCACATATTCATAGTTTTTGTTTTATAAGAAATTTCAAAAGAAATAATAAAAAAAAAGTGACATATTGCTAAATTATTGCTATTTTATGATATATTATTTTAGTTTCTATTTTAATTATTTTTGTTGTTGGTACTACTGCTTTCTGTTCGTCGCCTGGCGTATCTGCGCGTTCTGCAGTCCCCACTCTGATTGGCACGCTCGAAGTAAGTATGTGATGTTGTTATCGGATAAGATCTGAATATTTTTTATATTTATATGCCAATTAAACTGACACTGTTACTAATGAACTAATAATAATATGAAATAAGCAAGACATGCGGTGAAGCTGGAGTTTTAGTAAAAAGAATTGGGAGATAGAGAACATGCCTGATCAATGGAGGGAGTCTCTACTTGTTCGAATGCACAAAAAACTATCGGCCCGGTGAATTATAATGACTATCGAGTAAAATTACTCCTTCCAGTATGTTTTAACATATTTATGGTGTTATTCTTAACTAGTAGAATCACGAAATTTTTTGAAGCAATTATCGGTTACTACCAATGTGGTTCAGGCGAAATCGTTCAACTATGGGTCTTTTTTTTTTTTCATTATAGTATATATTACGGAAAAAGTTAAAATACTATGGTGTAGTTCATCGGCTTTATATTGATTTTAAATAGCCTTATGGGTCTATTTACCAGTAAAAGCTGTATAGTGTTTATTTTATTGTTTGTGGACTGTTTTAGTTGAACATTGATCCAGGTTCGTTTACCAGATGAGTTGTGCATTTATTTAATGAGTTGAAGTGAATAACTTCTTTATTCCTTCAACTCATTAAATAAAGTCACTTCTTTTGTTTGTTCTTTATTGATACATTTATTGTATTATTAAATACATCTGTATTTAACAATTTAAAAACAAGTTACTACTATATAATTCCATAAAATTAAATAACAACATTATATCCAATATAATTATTTATATAATACAATGTAAATTATATAAAAAATGTACAATATTATTTAATTTTGTGGTAGTGTGTGTTTTTAAATTGTTACTACAGATAAATTTGGTGCTGGACACCAAAAGCTATCAAATGTATAAATAAATAATAAGAAATTAGACTATATGGTAATGAACCTGAATTAATTAGCTGCATAGTATTTTAATTGAATGGGGATAGCTGAAGTTAGTGAATCTTTTAGGGATTTGCATGATTGAAATGTTTAATAAGATTCGGATTGGTAATTATTACCGATAGTTTTTAGGTTTGTCTGATTTTAAAACAAGCCCAGTCTCTTTCATCTGCTTTATTTAATTTAGTTCTTGAATATGTCATTTGAAAGGTTACACATACCGAAAAAGGTTTAACTCTGGATGACAAAATATTCAGACTTGAGTATGCTGAAGTTGACAAAAGAAAGTTAGAAAATAGGTCTCGAAACAGATATAGATAAAACCAAATGTATGGTTAGTAGTAGAAATGGAAAGAATTTCAGTGATTTAGATGTAGGAGGAAATACATTTGAATAGATTTGGAGATTCAAGTATTTATGGTCTTCGGTAACTAGAAAAAAAGAAATAGACAAGGAATAAAATTGCTTAGCTTACACTTTCTGCCCAGCTACTTATAAGTTAAAATTTACGAAACTATTATTCTTTCTACTGTTCTGTATTAGTAATATTATGTAGAACCTCATATGCATTTTTTAAATGAGATTTATAAATATATGCTTTATTTCTTTGAAGTAGTATAAGTTATGTTTTGGAAAACAAAAATTGACAGTTTTATTTTATAAGTTTCTTCTTATATTTGTCTAGTCACAATCCATTGTGCTTATTTTCATAGTAAATTGGTTAAATAATTCAACTATTAAATTATACTGAAAACCTATTTTTTGTTTTATTTTATTTTTTTTAATGTGGAATTTATACTCTAATAAAAATAATTTAAGTAACTTTCTAATTACATTAACCCCTAATGCAACAGTTACCATTATTTGTGCACTTTTTATTTCATATCTAATGTTAAATATAATGCATTTATTGCTGTACTCATTTATTTTTATGGAAAAGAACCTATAAATTCATATACAACCTAAAATAAAAAAAATAGATTAGTTCAGATAACCAAAAAGAAAGACAATTAAATATTGCTGAGGGAAATGAGAACCCTTGCAGTAAGGGAAATTCCATGGGTTCAATAAACTTATCCCAGGACCTCCATTTCTGTGAGTACATCTAATTTTGATCTCCCTGGCCTTAAACTTCTACTTATTATAAAATGTGGTGCTCCCATCCCCCCTCTTTGCTGGGTTATATAATCTTTCTCATTATTATTATTTATTTATTTATTTCCACCTTTTCCTGCTTTTTAAGCAATACAGGTGTGCAACAGCAGTTCAATGTTACTCATGTATCCGTAGCATCGAACTACTGCTAATAAAACAATTTATAAGTTTTACAATAAATATACTCTGCTTGAAGGTTCAGTCTTCTGCACCTGTTCCGTCCACAGGTATTCCAGGGGCTGGTCTTCTTCTTTGACGAAGATTGAAGTGGGTTGGCTCAATAATTGTTTTCCACATGTATACACATTCTTTGTAATACAGGTAGTTTTCTTCAGTTACTAACAGCGGGAAGTCTTTCTCTGTGAGGGTGTAGAGTCCGGTTTCCTCAGCAATCTGGCTCATAGTGCATCAAAGGCAGTACAGTCTATGGTGATGTGCTTGGCAGTCTCTGGAATGCCACAACTAGGGCATAGAGGGTCGATATCTAGTGGCCATGAAGCCTAGCTCAAAATTCCCCATGTCCTGTGAGAAATTGAGAGAGCCATCTGGGAGGGCCCATTTTGATTTCATTCGTGACCCGACGGTGGGGAAATATTTCGTTTAGGTAGCACCTTTTGGGCTTGTCATCCAACACTGGTTACACTCTTCTGTGATGTTCTGGTGGTTTCCAATGGTTTTCCATTTACTCAGGCTCTCATCAATCCTCACCTGAAGATTTGCCAGCAGACCTGCTGAGCCCTTTTTCTTAAATTCAAACATCATCATTTCTTCTTGCAGGAGAAGGTCGAGAGGTACCCCTCCTGCTAAAACTTGCACTGCCTCATATGAGACACTCTGGTATGCTTTGATGACTTTGAAAAGCTGACCATTGGATTGTCGCCAATCTTCCCTTCTGCTGTTGCGAGAGATTCCAGTTCCAGGGGGAAGAGGCATACCTCAGAATACTCATGACGACCCCTTTATTTATGGTCATTGTCACAGAGTGTCTGAGGCCCCAGAAGGCACCTCCTGTGTTACTAAGTAAAGTTGTTGAGACCAATGGAATGTGTCGGGTAGGTTAGGGATCATTTAGAACTACCATCTGGTTTCTTGCTACGAACTCACTGAGTATTTTAGCATTATAGTATATCTAACCAATATCCCATTCTTTCCATTATGAAGAGTTCGTTCTTCTCTTCTGCATGATTTGGTTCTCAACTTGAATGGAGCTCTGTTACCATTCACTCTTTTGTAGGAGCTTCTACTTTCATTAAAAATCCTTAGTTTTTAAGATCTTGGAGCTATTGCTTTTCCCAATGGCTTTTCGTTCTTCTGTGTTCTCTCCTTTTATTTTGATATTTTACTGTAGCTCTTGTTTATATATATATTTTAATCATGTTATGATAGGTTATATTTTTCCTCTTGGGCACGTGTGATGGCATTTCCGTGAGTTCAGCTGAATTCATGCTATCACAAGCTGCTCTAAAATCGATGAAGAGGTGGTGAGTTTTAATCTTGAATTCCCTTCCTCGCTTGAGAATCGTCCTGAGGCAGAATATCTGTCGCGGACCTGCCTTGTTTGAATCCACACTGGTATCGGCCTAGTGCTCTCTCAGTATAGGGCAGCAAATGCTCGATGAGGATGTTTGACAGGACTAGGTATCTGGCAGACAGGAGGGAGATCCTTCTCTAGTTGGAGCACTTTAGTCGATCACCCTTCTTAAATATAGGACAGATAAGTGACTTGGTCCATGGGTCCAGTAAAACTTGATCTGTCCAAACGGTGATGAGAAGATTCTGCATATCCTTCACCAGTTCGTTCCCACCGCACTTGATGAGTTCTGTGGAGAGTCCATCAGCACCTGGAGCCCTTTTACATCTCAATCAGTTAAAGACATTGAGGATCTCATCTTCGAAAGGTGGCTCTTCATTTGCTCATTCTCCCTATGTTCCTCATCTTCTATCCCTAATTCCTCACCAGTTCCAAAGGTCGCTAATTGAGATCATTTAAGTGACACCTCCACTGGGACAGGGATCTCTGCTTGTTGGAAAGCAGGTCCCCTCATGGTCGTTGCAGATGTAAGAGACATTTGGGTAAGGTTTTCGGCTCTGGTTTATTTTCCTATAAAAGCTCGGAATTCCTTATCTCTGAAAAAATGTTTCTGTCATCTCCAGTTCCTTTTGCTCCCGCTTCCTCTTCCTTCTGCGATGCAAGTGTTTCTCTTCGAGTCTCCTCAATCGATATGCATCAATGTTTCTCCTTGTGGCTTTATTAACCATGGCTTTGTATGCTTGTTTTTTCTGGTTCGTAGCAGCTTCGCATTCCTCATCAAACCAACAGGATCGGATTTCTCTGTCCTGCCACCATAAGATCTTTTCTGTATTCTGCTCTATTGCCTGAGCACAGAATTTCCACCTAAGGTTAGTGTCACCATCAGTTCTTTGAGCGCGGAGGTCTTCATCCAGCTGTTCCAGATACCATGTCCTGGTGTCAGGAACCTTCAGTTTGTCCAGGTTTAACCTCTTACCTCTTTGTCCAAGAGTCCACCATTCTGTTTTTATCTTGGCTCTCAGGTGAGCGATACTGACATAGTGGTCAGAATCTACATTCACTCCACCATACCTCCTTACATCTTGTAGACTGGATCTATGTCTGGTATCCACTAGAATGTGGTCAATTTGATTAACAGTTATGTTTTCAGGTGATATCCAGGTTCCCTTATGTACCCTCCTGTGCGGAAGAGTGTCCCTCCAATAACCATTCCCTTGGATTTGGTGAAGTTAACGAGGCGTTGGCTATTTTCGTTAGTTTCTTTGTGAAGGCTGTGACATCCTATAGTAGGGCAATAGATTTTTTCCTTTCCAATCTTAGCGTTGAAGTCTCCAAAGATAATCTTGATGTCGTAGCCTGGGCTGGCGTCAAGGGTTCTTTCAAGAGAGTCATAGAACCTGCCCTTTTCTTCACTACCAGCCACTTCCGTGGGAGCATGCACACTGGTACTGGTAATGGTGGGGGGAACAAGTCCGGCAAGTGGGCCTATTGGTCCTTTATGCCATCCCCAAAACAACCCAATGGAATGGCTCTTTAATTTATCTTATTCCTCTTTGTCGAACCTTTTTGGTTTTCTGATAAAAGTCATAAGGGACTTTCAATCTATAGAGGAAGCCTCTTTTCCTGTAATTCTATCAGAGCCTAAAAGCCTGTATCTTAGTGACGCATACCTACCACAATCTGCTATGTAATGTAAGGCTGTCTCTGCCTTCCACTAAAGCCTGTACCCAATCCTCTAACTTTGGGTGTAGGTAACTAATCTTAGTGTCTAGAGTGGGTGTTTTATCTAGGAGTGGTGAGCGTTATTGTAGTATTGGTAACTCGCTTTCCACCACTTTAGCTATTGTCGCGTGACCAGTAACTTCTCCTGTCTCTGTCCACTGTCTATTTTCTTTCATTCTTAGATAGGGTATTGCCGCTTCCCCCTTAATCAATAATTGGAATGGTATTAGGGAAAGCAGGATTTCCAATGCCTTAGTAGGTGTTGTGCGAAATGCCCCATTTATGCCGATGCATGCCATCCTTTGGATCTTACTGGCCATTCGCACATGGGAAGCCCTTTGAAGGGCTGTCCACCACACAATACTTCCATAGTAAATTCTTGGTCTTATTATTGCTGTGTAAATTCAATGCATAACATTTGGATTGAAACCCTAGGTAGTGTCCACAGTGCGTCTTACTTACCAAAAGGTACCACTGATTTTTCTTTTAATTTCTGCCAAGTGCGATCCCCAGTTCAGTTTTGCATCAGAACTAATTCCGAGGTATTTGACCTTTTGGCTCAGTTGGAGTTGATTGCCAAAGAAAATTGGGGTTTGAAATATACCCAATTTCCACTTCCTGGTGAATAGAATCAACTCTTTCTTTGTTGGATTATCTAAAAGCTTCATTTCAGTACACCATGTACTACATTACATGCGACTTGCATAAGTTCCATGATGGTTCTCACAAACTTTCCACTAATGAGGATCACTCCATCAACAAAAGCTTGCGCAAATATCCCAGCATCCTCAAGTCTTCTCAATTGGGTATCCATAACTAGGCACCATAGCAACGGTGAGATGCAACTCCCCTGTGGGCATCCAGTTACTGCCTGCGCCTGTAGCCTAGTATCGTCTTCTGAAACTTCAATTATTCTATTATTGAGAATAAATCTGGCCCATCTGATAATCGGATTCGGGGCAGAAATGTCTAATAAGGCTCTACAGACTGCCTCAGGCCTTGTTTTGTCGAATGCCCCTTCTACATTGAAAAAGAGTCCTAAAGCGGACTCCTTATATAATAAGGCCTTTTCAATCCTCCCTACCAGGGAGTTCAGTGCAGTGCAGTCTCAGTAAATTTTCTCTGGAGGTATGCGTGCTGTCTTGGATGAAGGGGGTTGATTGGTAGCACCTTGCTTGTAAGGAAAACTGCTACCAACTTCTCCAGGATCTTAAATAGGAAGGAGGACAAACTAATGGGTCGTACACTTTTGCAACACTATAGTCCTCCTTCCCAATCTTAGGAATAAAAGCTATTGATGATTTCCTCCAAGTTTCTGGTATGTATCCTAATGCTAGAGAGGCTGTAACAAAGAGCCCTAATCCGGGGGAGTAGGATATTAATACCCTCGTTGAGCATACATGGGAGAATACCATCTGTTCCTGAGGCCTTATAAGGTTTGAGCTCTTCCACGGCCCACTTAATGGCCCCGTCTGTAACAATAGACTCCGCTAATGCCCACTTCTCATTAGCCTTTCTGAAGGAATCCATAGTTGGGGGTTGTCTATTGTTATGTGCTGGCAACCTGGAAAGTGTGTCTCCATTAAATGGGACAAGGTTTCCTCTAAGCTGGAGGTCCATTTCCCATCTTGTTTCCTTAGTACACCTAGTGGCTGTTGACCATTGCTTCCTAATAACTTCATTAAACGAGAGGCTTCTGGCATGCTTTCTATGTTGCTGCAGAACTTGCGCCAGCCATCTCGTTTATATCTTCTTATTTCTCTTATGTACTTATTAGAGGCAGCCCAGTATATATTCCAGTCCGTCTCTAAATTTGTTTTATGAAATTTATTAAAGGCTTTTCTTGTGTCTTTTTGTAATTTAGTCAATTCAATTGACCACCATCTGACTTTTTTTCCAATATTCCTTTTCAATGGACAAGCCTCCTCGTACGCTAATATAACCATACTTTCGAGTAAGCTAGATTCAATGTCTAGCTGTGATCTGGAAAGTCTTTTCACCCCGTAGGGTGAGACACCTTCCAGCCTCTCTCTGAAATGACCTCAGTCTGTATTTCTCGGCTTTCTCTTCATTGTGAGTAGAGGTTTCTCAGCTATAATCTTAAATGAGATCAACCTATTGTCAGACAAAGTTATGTCTGAGGTGACCCTCCAGTCTTTACAAAGGCTTTTAATATGGCTTGAGGCCAGCGCAATATCTAAAACCTCGCCCCTAGCTCTTGTAACAAAGGTTGCTTCACCCCCTCTGTTAAGTATTTCTAAATCTGTCGTGGTTAAAAATTCTAGCAAGGCTTCACCTTGCTTGTTGGTGTCTGTGCTGCCCCACAATAAGTGATGAGCATTAATATCTCCGCCAATTAAGAGTGGTAAATCTACCTCCCTAGCATGTTGGAGAAATCTTTCTAAGTATTGGTAAGTTGGATCTAAACTATGGGGGACATAGACAGATCCAATTAACAAGTTAGTCTTACTAATACCAATCTTGATGTTCAGTACTATGATCGTAATGTCTTTTGTGTGAAGCTGAGGGAGAGGCAGCACCTGAATGTCCTTGGAGACCCAGATGCAAGTCCTCGGGCTGTCTTCACATGGGATTGGGCAGATTATCCTTCCGCCTATACCCCCTAATCCTCTAATAGCCCCTCTATAACAGTAAGGTTCTTGTATTAACATGAGGGTCGATTTGACCCCCGATAGTGACTTGGCTAATTTGGCTGTAGCCTACTTATTGTGCTGAATGTTAATTTGTCTTACCTTAATCATTGGTGTGGCAGATGAGGAGGAATATAGGAAAGGCTAGCACCTATTGGCGCTTGCCCTTCCTTTGCTCCTCCTGAGGGGATGGCTGCTCTTTGTCGAATAGACTGGCGCTCTCCATAAGGTCAATCAAACCAACTCGTACCTCAGCTGCCAGTCAATTGCTTCCAACCAGGCGATCGTGTTGCTCGGCACCTTGAATATTGCTCTAAGGTGGTCTGGATCGCTTTCTGCACCCACAAATTGCCACTGGTCAGTACCTACCAGGTCCTCGTTCTGGTACTCAAGAAGCTGGACCAATCTGCCGGGTTGATCACCTTGGCTCCCAATCCAATAACAATTTTAGTGGGCCATGGAGCCTCGGCAGACCGCCTCACCACAAACCTACGGTCTGTAGGAGGTACCCATTCGAGTAGCCAGTCTCTCATCTCCTCATTAGAACACGTGAGGAAAAACCATCCTGGATCCGCCTGGAGTCCAGAGTTGTCAAACGCAATCATGATGAGTGTGTCAGCCTGCACACAGATGATACTGTAATTGTAGAACCTCTCCAAAATTCTGATGTGGCTTGTTCTGGGATTCACAGTTTTCCATCCAATCACCAGTTGTCTAAATTTACCCACAACAACGAACCCCACACCAAACTCATGGGTGTTCTCACGGCAGCTGTAAAATATGCTGTGGTTCTACTGCATTTTGCCTTGGCCCATCCATCGGATTTCCTGGATGGCAACTATGTTCAATTTGTAAAAACTTATTTGATCTAAAAGCAGTTTCAGTGCACCAGGTCAGTATTAGGACAAGGTATTCCAATATCCAATGTCAAAGTTCTTATCTTTGGTCTGCCTGGTTGTTTCCTTGTGAGACTGATCAAATCAGAGGCTGTTTTAGGTTTCGTGATACTATTATTTAAGGGGAACTGGTTATCAGGCAACTGCCCCCGAGTCAGGTAGAGGGGCTGCCTCCTCAGAGCTCCCTAACTCGCTCCCCCATTGGGGGTGACTACCTAAGAAAGGTGACTCTAGAGTGAGTAATGTTATTGACCTTCATCTGTAGTGTGGGGGTGAGTGTAGTGTGCTGTAATCAATATAGATTTATGAATGTCAGAGTAGTGTTCCCTCAACCTGGAGGACCAGTGGCTATCTGCGGTACTAATGCAGGGAGATGGGGCCGCCACCTCCCTATGCCGACAGGAACATACATAACAGAGAAAAATAAATGGTAGCTAGTGGTATCCATTCGAATCAAATTGCATTCCAAGCTAGGGAATTGTGTGAGATTGCATTAATCAACTTGGTCTAAGATTGAAAAATCACTTAATCATAGAAAAAATACTGCTGGCATCTTCGCTGACATAGAAAGTGCATTTGGCAAAATTCCTTACAGTATTATTTTTAACGTGCTAAGGAACAGAAGCATAGATGGATCCAATAGTTTTCAGATGGATCATTTCTATAATGATACAAAGGACCCTTAAGTGGCATTGAAACTCTCCAAATTAAGCCTTGACATGGCTGGCCACAGGGTGGTGTATTATCTCCACTATTGTGGTATCTTGTTTTTTACTCTGTTTTCAATCCTCAGTGCTGAAGGCTTTTGCACACAATGATATTGCTATCCTGATTAGAAGAATCATATTAAGTCCTAATATAGTTTCAGATCTACTCCAATCATCAAGTGACATCCTGATGAATTGGTGTCTTAAAAAATGTATTAAATGTGTGGGATCCAGATTAAACTGAGTTTGGAGGTGGTTATTCTGGTTATTACATTAGGATTCTTTTGGATCAAAAACTACAATAACATAGCCATGTGTAGAAAACAACTAATTAATAATTTTATGCCAAAAGGAGGTGACTTAAATCCAGAGTGGCTTTTGGTTTCATATTACAACTATTAGACCAATGGTTCTGTATTCAACATTATTATGGTAGCACTAAGCCAATGTGAGTATATCCAGAATATTCCTGGATAAATTACAAAGATACCAATTGATAACCAGCTCCATGAATACTAATTCGACTACTGCAAAGGAAATTAAGCCTTAAATAGTATGTATAGGCTTGTAAAACAAGACACCTAATCCAAAGTCCTGTTGATGGTGGAACATGGCAAAATAATCTGTGGAATGGGGGGCGGGGTGCTATCCGAAGTATAGAATCAGAAATACTTGCCTGTAATTACAAACAGGGTTGGCTGGTAGAGATATAACAATTTATACAGACTGGCAGGCATTGATGGGGCACTCAACAACCTTCTAATCCTAGCAAAAGTTGTTGAAGACTGCAATGTTGCACGGAATAAACTCACTTGTTTCTATAATGCTTACATTGAGTAGGTAATGAGACACTGATGCAAACCTGGCAATGAGGACAAAGGTCAGGTATAGTGAACTCTCCTATAGCTCTTTAACCTATGTGTGATATAACTCTTTATAGCATAGTTAAACTATGTGTGATATAACCCTTAGCGAAGCAAAAAGTAGAATAAAGGTAGTTTTTCATATCAAAGGTAAAAAATATTGGCAAAACAAAAGAAAGTTACACTCTAAGCTGTTTTCGGACAAACCTTATGATAATCGGTGAGTAAAATGGATTGGGTCCCTCTAAGGAAAATTGCAAGAATCAATAAGGGTTACTCTAAACTCAAAAAACAAATTTTCAACCTCAAGCAGAGAGGATTAGGTAATACTGAGGATGAAACAGCATATCACATGTGATGTGACTGATTTGCAGGTTTGAGATTTGGTTGTTCAGAGTGGACCACTTTTCTAAGATCCAACCATCTATCTTATTTTCTACATTGTATCTATTTTTCTTATGTCAAGTTGTAGTAGAAAGCACTATAGTGCCCTCAGTCAATGAAGAGATAGAACGTTCCTTAGTCCAAATTCGATATCATTTTAGCAAATCGTGAGTTGTTTTCTTGTGTACATTCTGTCTATTTCTTTTAGAAGTTTCATCTTACTTTATTTAAGGGAAATGGTTTATCAACTCATTGTTTCTGAGTCAGGTGAAGGGATCTCCTAAGAGATCCCCTAAAAAGCTCAAGGTTGAGTTACCTGGCTTAAGTCTACATCAGTCCGCCAAACCCATCAAAGAAGTGTTTCCCAACTGCGGCATGTGGATATACCAGACAACCCTAGTCAAAACCTCATCATAACAGGGACTGGTCATTCAGTGGCTCCACTACTGTGCAGAGGAGGTGTCTGCATAGAGTCAACTGTTGGTAGGGGTAAACTAATTTACTTTGAAATATTGTTGATTTTTTTTTTTTTTAATTATGTAAATATTGTTGATTAGAAATGTTGACAATTAGGGATGTGATTAGAGAAGTCGGATCAATAGGCAGTTACTTGTACTTCCTATATGACTATTTTTGTGTATTCATGTTGTATACCTCATTTGCTATATATATATATATATATATGTTTTTTTTTTTACTTCTTTTTAGATTTGTGCCATCCTAGTGGATTAAGAGAAGTTTCAAAAATATGAAAAAATTTCCATTGGGTATAAAAAAAAATCTGAAATTTTGACTAGAGGATATCCTGATATTATAAGTGACCAGAAATACCAACCAGAAGAAAAGTTTAATTATAGAGAACAGTTAGGCTTAAAAAAACAAGTGTTGGTTATAAACTATAAGTTCAAAAGTTCAAACTTTCCAGTAGGGATGCCAAAGCAATCAAGAGTTAAACTTATTACTCCTATATCTGCATCTTCAACTTCAGAAACACCTGAGATGAAGGTTTCCAATTCCCCAAAACCAAAAGAAAACAATTCTCGTCGTTCATCTTCAAAACAATATCCCTGTACTTTTTGCAATTATACTTGTGATCGAATGGGTATGATTATTGAACACCATCGATGTCACTACATAGGCTTGATTTTGCCTCTTCCTACTCAAAATCCACAGAATTATTGCAAAGCATTTCAGGCTAATTTCTTAAAACATAAAGACTGTGTCTCTGGTACACCAAAGACTCTACCAAAATATGTTTCCGAAAAAGGTGCTGTTAAAAGAAGATCAATTGGAGACTCTACCCCTTTAAAAAAACGAAAATATGAATCTGCAAAAAAAGAAAAAAATTCATTACCAGTTCCTAGGTCATCATTGGCCTTACCTGTGAAAGCAGTTACTCCCAAAAAACGACCACGTAAGTCTAAAGATGCCAAAACGGTTTCTGTCAGGCCAGATACATTAGATGTTCTGAAAGATGATTTGGAAGAAGTCGAAATTATCGACTTGACTATTATGGAAACCAGTGAAAAGGAAGATGTTAAAGATACATCGAAAAATGTTAATGATAGTTCAGCAGAGAAAGTGTTCAGAGATGAGGAGAAGTTGTCTCAACAACAACCTCTTCAAGATCATAATTTACAAGCATCTAAAGAAAAGTGTTGCTTTGACTTTGAAGCCATAGACAACAAATCTGTTACCGTCAAAGAGCCAGGTGTATTAGATATTCTGAAAGATGATTTGAATCAAGTGGAAATCATCGACTTAACTGTTACAAAAATCTGTGAAAATGAAGATGTTAAAGATACATCGAAAAATATTAATGATAGTTTTAGTTTAAAAGTGGTCAGAGATGAGGAGCAGTTGTCTCAACAACAACCACTTCAAGATCATAATTTACAAGCATCTAAAGAAAAATGTTATTTCGACTTTGAAGGCATTGAGGAACCTCTTAACTTGATTAAGTCATTTAAATTTGAGGAAAAACTACCAAGAGTCATTTCTGAAGAAAAGCCAAATGTTCAGAAGTTGTTAAAAGAACCTCATGAGTCTGAAGAAACATTTTTGATTAAAGGAGATTCTATGAAAGAAGGTTTTGATGAAATTGAAAATTTTCTGAAAAATACCGAAGTTCTCAATCTACCAGGAATTCAAAGTTTACCAAAGCCTATTGAAAAATTAGTTACTGAAGGCTCCTTGATACCTGAAAAAGTGATGGCAAAGAGAAAAGATTTATCAAAAGAATCTATTGATGTTTCTTCCGAATACATAAATATACAGTCTGAGGATTCAAGTTCAACAATACAGTCTGTAACCTCTTCCCAAACTACTGAACAGTCTGCTACAGTAGTGGAAGCATTTACTGAGTCTGAGAATGATTCAGCTACCGATTCTCCTAGTGAAGCAGTTACAAAAATAGTTGATGTTTTACCGAATTCATCGGAAGAAAATAGTGTTTTTCATTTTACAAAGAACAGTACTTCTAGATTGAATATGTCTGCTTCTGAATGTAAAAAAAATCAAGTCTCATCAGACATAAAGAATTTTGATGAAAAAGAATATTTAACACAAGAAGCATGTTCATCTAAAAGTATTCTAATGGAGGAGATATCTAGGAATGAGTCAAAAAGTAGTTCCAATGTAAGTGGATTACAAGTAATTATAAACAATGATGTTGATGAGGCAGACACTGCTTTACCATCAATAACAGTGGGACCACCATTAAACAAAGAAAAAAATATGAAAGAAATTATCAAGAAAATTTCTGAAAGAGACGATGAAATCAAGAGGTTTCAACAACAAGAAGCTTCAAATATTGTTGAAGATGATTTGACTCCCCTGGAGGCGGAGGTAGTTTGTCATGAAGAAATGGCTACTCCTAGAGCAGAGGAAGTACAAGGCGAGCAGAATGTTGGTTTACAAAGCATTGAAAACATTTCTATATCTGAAGCTAAAATATCCAATGAAAATAATGACAAGTCACTTAAAGAAAAAGAAGTTACTGATAAACAATGTGAATTGAATCAGAGTCCTATTGATATTATGAAAATTCAAGTCCTTACTAGTTCTAGGGAAAATGATAAGGCTACCAAACTTAATTCAAGTACTTCTTCGGGTATTCAAACTGATCAAGTCCATTTTGATATTAACTCAATGCCATTTATTATAGATCAAGATCCTATTATGGAAATAAGGGATGGTCATGTTGAACCATCACCTAATGACGATGTCATTAGGATTTATATTAGGAATAGTGGGGAAGAGGAGCCAGAAGATTTCCAAAGTCCAAGGCGATTGTTGACTGTATCTCCTCCTCCCCCCAATTTACCACCAATTCCAGGTATCAAGAAAGTACCCTTACCCCCACCAAAAAATAAAAATGGAGCTAATAGTTCAAATAAGATTTGTGGCAATACATCATCGGGTAGTTCGACTAGGTATACACTCAGTAAACAACCCAGCAAAAATACTTCACAAGTCCAGCAGCCTAAAATACTTTTTATTAACTCTACATCAGGTGCTCCTGGTAAACTTCTGATTCCTCAACAAAAAAGCAGCATTTTTGCCCAAGGAGGTAAACTACTGCCTGGTAATAGAATATTGACAACAAATCCACAGCTGGTTTCTAAAGGATCAGTACAAAGGAATGTAATGCCTAAATCCGTAGCAGTTGGTAAACAAGGTTTTCCTTCAACTGCAAAAGTAGTTCCAAAGTCAATACTTGGACAAGTCATTCAAAAAGTTCCACAAAAGCCTATAATTTTTAATAAAAACACTTCCTCAGTTCTTATGAATTCTCCTAAAACAATTGTAAACAGACAAATTAGGAGAAATGTCCTACTTTCATCTCAACAGTTGAAAACAGCCTCTACTGCAATGCAGGTCACAGGGGCGAAAATTGTCAGGGCCGCACAGATTGTCAAAACTCCAGGTACTGTTTTCCAACAGGCAGAAACTGTTCTGCCACATAAAGTTGTCCAATCTACAAGTGCACTGAATGAAAACAAGAAACAGACTACTAGGAATGTATCGGGAAATGCTGTTTTTTTTAGTGACTCTTCACCAATTCCCACAACTTCTGGCCATTTGGCTTTTCAGCTTATACATGACAATAATCTTGTTTCTCCAGGAATAATGGAACAGAAGTCTTTAAAATTGAACTCCGATAGTGAGGAAGATGATGTTCTTCCAGAATTTTGGCTGTAAATCTGAAATACCTGAAACTTCTCCTAAATACTGTGATGTAGTCTGTTTATTTATAATTTTTTGAAAACAGACTTGAATTCTGTCTTTATTTTTTATTTTAATTAAAATTGTTCTTTAAATTTAATATTTTATTATTAAAAATTTGAGTTATTTAAATTGAGTATTGATACAATTGTATCTTGTTTAATGTTTTCATTTTACTGTAGGTAAATTAAAAAAAAAAAATGTAATCTGTTACTGTCGTCTGATACTGTAACCACAATTTTTTAAACAAAGGATTGTTTTATTGAAATATTCTATTTGAAATAGAAGAAAAATGTTATTGCGTGTGTTTTATTCTATTTTATATAAATCCTTCCTTCATTTTACCATCTTCTATCATTGAATTAGACATATTTCAAAGTTTTAAGTCCCAACTGTAGGTTGGAATTTTTTCTTTACTGTGGTCATCCAACCTACTATTCTGAAGTTAAGTTTTTTTTTTTTTTTATCTTATATACAGTGCACTATTGGTATTATGAATAATGCAAGTAAGTAAATTTGTAAGTAAACAAAACATTGAGAAATCATTCACGAAGGCAAAGAAGAAGGACCTACTGAGATACTTCAAGCCACAAACAAAAATGGTTGATAAAATTGATATAAGAGTGTCATTTCATTATAAGTACTAGTTTCAGAATTATATTTTTCATTTTAATGTTGAATATATAATATGTTTTAAATAATAATTTAAAGGATTTTTTTTTTAGATCAGTTCACAACAAATATTATTGTACTATAAATGTGATTATTGTTATATTTATACCTTGGTCTAGAAATAAAGCTAATACCAATATCTATAATACAGTAATGGATATACAATTATCAGAAAATATGCCCTGACTATTTCCAAGGCTGATAATTTAGTTACAAAATAAAATAATCTGCTATTTTCAACTTAAATAGCAGTTAATTTTGGTGTGGCCAAGGAGACGGATTTTTATTTGTATTTTTTGATTATATAAATTAAGCTTCCATCCTATTATTCATACTTTTGTTCCATTGTTTATTACAAAAAAACATATTTTTTTTTATATTTTTAATTTTTGGTAGTTTCTATATTATTGCAAACAAAGTTAGAATGTAGATACATTAATGTTAATCAATGAAATATTAAAAAGGTTTGAAGTTCTCTCTTTAAATGCTATAGTTTTAAGTCATATGGCCTAAATCAATCAGGTTTACTGTTTATTTTATATATAAGAAGATGGTCAGGGTTGTGGTCAAAAAGAACAAATAGTTTATAACTACTTTGGGGGGCCTCATCATGGCTGTTCAAAGCGATAGGTTAAACAGACATATAGTGATATATATGTATAGCACATAGTGTCTCTATTTAACCTATTGCTTTGAACAGCCCTGATGAAGCCCTGCAAAGTGGGGCGGAACGTTTGACATTAAATAGTTATAAACTATTTGTTCTTTTTGACCGCAACCCTCACCATCTTCTTATATTTAAGTTTTATGGTCAACTATATATATATGTTTATTTTATATATTCATTGCTATGTATTGTTCTCGATATTAGAGAAGCTGACTCACCAATGTATTGAGAGGAGAAAATTGTACAACAATTTGTCAGAATATCCCAATCCTGGATGGAATTCCTTGAAATTCATCATTCCTCTAAACATTTATGTAGTAAAATGTTTAACTCTGCAACTATAACATAAAACTTCAACTATATAGCATTTATAAGTTATTTTGATTATAGTAACCCATATGAGTAATGTTTCACCACAATAATCGCAGTTTTATTTAAAATTATTGGAGGATTGGAATCAGCATTCTCGATTCATATTGGAAGTATGAGGATTGGGACTTCTCTGTTTGTATTCAGAAATATAATTCTATAATATATATTTTTTTAATTAGAGAAGTTTGTCGGGGGGGTGCGGTCAGGAAAGAACAACATAAATAAACAAAACCATATTTATTTATTTTATGCCGACGTTTCGACCTGAGTTTCAGGTCTTCATCAGGGCTATAGAACAAAAGAGATAACAACATTTAGAGTAACATACAATTGAAAAGGAATAGTATACAAACAAATTTAGAATTATACAAAATATTGAATTAAATCATAAATGATAAAAAATTGATAACTGATAATTGAATAGTACAAAATTTTAATTGATTCATATTCGTGGAATTGTATGGTGGTAAATTGAAAACAGTGACAGATGATATCATGTAGGTAAGAAGATATGTATAATAGAAGATATGCAAGTAGTGTCTAAAAAAATTGAAAAATTAAATAAATAAATTGAATCTACAAATTGAACATTATGACAAACAATGAACGTCGGCATAAAATAAATAAATATGGTTTTGTTTATTTATGTTGTTCTTTGCTGACCGCACCCCCGACAAACTTCTCCAATCATTAATCTACGGTCAACTATCTACACCTCATATATATTTTTTTAATCACTCTTTTCCCCCATTCTTACTTATTCTGTTTCTCTTCTTTACTCTGTCCTTAGAATTTTAATAAAATAATAAAAGTTTTATTAAAATTGAAAACTAATCAGATGCTAAAACTTTAAGATCGCACACATTAAGGTATAAATAGCTACCTATTATATAAATAAAAGAGTTTCTGTAAAATTAAATTATTATTAGGCTCCCTTAAAAAGTGGCGGGTAAACTATCAAAGAGGAGCTCGTGTCACTTCATGCCAATATTTATATCTTCCATTTCTTTTTAAATAAAATTAATATTTATTATCAAAGTGAGATGATTTTTTTTTTTTTTTTTTTTTTTTTTATCAATTGTTGAGAATTTAGAGGCATACCCACTCTATTGTTATAAATGTGATTCAGTTGTTACTTTTAGATTTAAATAAAAATTAATGATTATTTCATCAATTGACCGCTTATTTATTATCAATAATTAATGCTACCGAAAAGTAATTGTGAAAAAAAAATTACAAAATTCTAAATGTTAACTATTTTACGATAAATTATTTTAGTTTGTTTTTTGGTTGGCATTACTTCTATCTGTTTGGCGCTCTGTGTGTCTGAACATTCCAGCAGTATCATCTTAATATTAGTTCGGTATTTACAAAGTTCGTTAGAAATGCAGTTATCGGATAAAAAGTGTACATTTTTATATTTAAGTGCTAGTTTTTAGTTTATTACACAGTTGTTCCTGAAACAGTCACTCAGCAAAGGACCTTTCAGGTACCAATTTATTTTTATCAATTTGTGTTGATTAGAAGTCAAACCTTAAACCCATCTTTTAAATGTGATGGTGCCTCTAACCCTGTAGTTGTATACGGCACCTAAAAAAAAATAAGCAAATAAATGTGATGAATAAATCTACGATTTTTTTTCTTTGTAGTAGTCTAAATTCTGTTTTAGGGAAATATCAATGACAGTTTTATTTATCTAGACAGATTTCATAGTAATAGTTTACTTAATAAATTGTTTAACTGTAAAATTATTGTGTAAACAAGCTTATTTTTGTCATTTTGGAAAAAAGCACTGTAGTAATAATTTAATTAACTTTTATATTGTATTAATTTTACTTCAATACATTCTCATTATCTAGTATGCACTGCCTCAAGACAACTGCAGATACCTCGCATCAAAAAGTGTAAGTGGTTCACTTATATTCTCATGTTTTTTTTTCCAAAATACTTTTATTTAGTAACAAAATAAATGGTTATTTTATATATATATTAATTAACTTGAGCAGTAATTTAATTTTATAGCTTCATTTTAATTACAGTCGAAACCAAAAGCATTCGTGAACATGTTTTAAATAAAATAAACAGTATTGGAATTTGCAAGGATTAAAAAATATATATATTTGTTAGCATAAGAGTATAAACAAGTAATTTTATTTTTTAAATACAGCAGTTTTATTTTTTTATACGCATAAAAATACATATTTCACATTTTTGTAATGTTTCTGTCTATTCTTTAGGCCATTTTCAAACTTATCACTTCTCAAGTTATCCTGATAATTTAATAACTGAAGTCATTTTTCTCGGGGCTTTTATATCTATAATATGTAAATTGATATTTTAAAAAAGATTTATTTTTAAAAACTTATCCTACTGCTAAAATTATGTAAATTAAGATGTTTATTATTCATATTTGGACAAAATTTATTATTGTTTTAACTAAATTAAAATCGAATTTGAAGTTACCTTATTTTTAGACTCTACACTCAATAGGTCCTTTCTTGACAAACTTCACGATCCTAATATATCTGAATATGCCTAAAAGTGTTTAGTGAAACAAGTGAGTTAGGTGTGTCCTTAGAAATTACTAAGATTTTTAAATTCAAGAATTCAAAAAACTCATTTTTCCAAAGTTACTTAGTAAGGTAAACCGATTGTTTCAACTTTCGTTTTGAAACTCTTTCTAACAGCAACATTTTAAACTTAGCAATATCTCCGTACATACTTTTAGTTCGCAATTCACGAAATTACTAATTAATACAAGTTTAGCAATTATCTGTTAGATAAACTAGAATAGATGATTTTATGTTTCATTTCGATTTTGATTGTTGTAGTAGCTTATGTTCGCTAACTATTTATGTGTACCTGCTGTTTGTATGCTATAATTCAAGTTCAGAGTAAAGGGAAGACGGGTGAATTTCAATTTTACTTCCGCTTACCTATATATGGAATATATATTAAGGGAAAGTATTTCGTGAAAAATTTCGAATTCAGGTATTCGACAGAAATACATGTTTTGCCACAAAAATAGCGATAACTTCAATACAAGACCACCGATCTACACAGTACTTTGTTTCGTTTGTACGGTGTTAGTGAAAGTTTTGTGATGCGCGCACCACACCAGATGTTTCTTACATTATTTCCACGATTTCTTATTTACGAACGATTTTTCAGTAGCATACTCATTCTTCTGCTACACTTTCATTGGAAAGCTTTTATCGTATTGTTACTACCATAAGATCCTCCTTAGTAAACTTCAAAACCTTTCCATGTCAAATAGTGTCCTAAAGTGGTTCCTCTCCTTCCTGTCCCATCGTTCCCAAACAG
>NW_027113046.1:654215-673382 GCF_000696795.3 Halyomorpha halys | reverse complement strand
AAACGCTCGCCAGATAAAAATCTCACTATATGAACCATGTATTTATTCTTAGGGGACATATGTCCCAGAATAAAGTTATTTTTTCATTTCATTTCGCAATTGTAACAGACTCGTTCTCCTTTTATTAAGATTACTATGAGAATTCTCTTTGTAAGGCTGAAAATAGTAGATAATGAAGACTGTCAAAATTAGTGAGGTTAAATTTGGAACATTGAAAAAAATATACAAATTCCGTTTCCTTGCTTAGAAATGGACCCCTACACGGTCAGGAAGGACATCATCATTCAAAAGCAGACGAAGTTCTTACACTATTAGTCAAACTGACGCTTATTTGTAAATGAGATAGAACAGTGAGGTGTATAGTAATTTTGTGCAATTCTACAAACGTATACCACAGGTGCCGCAAGTGGATACCGCCTTCCCATAATATTAAAATTGCAAATATATAGTGCATTATCAGCATTTACTTTGCGCTATTTTCTCTTGCAAATGTTTAAGCCCAAGAAGCTGTGGTCAAAAAAGGTTTGAGAACTGCCGCCCTATGAGTTCAGCTGCTTTAATCAATGAATTTCAAACTTTTGCAGTTGAACTCACAATTGTACAGGTTATGCTCCTCTCATCAATCTTAGAACTAGTATCTAGCAATGAACAACAAACTAAATTGCGCGAACAAAGGAAGTTATACAGAAACTGGGATTGAAAAGAGATGTGTTAATGTTCCACTGACAAAAAAAGTTACTTCTTGGTCATCTTGTGAAATTTTATTGGAATTTGAAATTTGATATTAGTCTACCGGAAGTTCTATTTTCCTCCCTAGCAACTAATGGTTATCTTTAAAATAGGTTATATTGTATCGTGGTTTAAAAAAAACTGGTATATTTATATATTGGTTTCGTATTTTGGTTTATGGGCAGAAGATGGTATTCTTTACCCTAATCCCTACCGGTTATTCAAGGCCCCAAAATGACTATTATTTTAGGCTATCTCTTAACAGAGATCTGTTACCATTTACGAGAATAAAAATTATCAGCTGTTTCGGGATACCAATACATTGCTGTGCGGAATTCAAAATTTAAAGTATGACCATTTTATGAAATGTTTCATAGCTAATGTAAATTCTATGTTATTTTTTTGGGGTCATCAGTTGCATATGAATAGCTTCAGTAATGCCTGCACCTTGCCAGTATTGTAAGAAAGCAGGACCATGTAAGGAAGAGCCTAAGGTAACATATAGCAGCGTGTTTGGTCCGTCCATAGATGAAATCATTGTGTGTTTACTATTTTTACTTGCCTATAAATTATGCGAAAAGTTGGGGATCGCGCACGACTCGTCTATGAAAGAGAATCAAGAGGTAAAGGTAAGTTAATTTCATCTCGCATTAGTCTCAAAACTTTGATAACTGTTAAGTTGCTAATTATCATGGCAGTTCTCCTAGTTGTTCCAAATAGTGGTAAACCAGGTTAGGCACCTAGCTGTGTGTTCTAGTGACTAGTTGATTCAGACTGATCTTGTATTCCATGAAGGGACTTCTTAAAATCCTGGGATACTTTTTGCTTCTCTTCAATTTTATAGTATAGAATGTACAGGGTAATTGTGTTCATCCTCCTATATTAAAAAAATATCTTCATCATTATGCTACTTTATATTGTATAAAGCAATTTTAATTCACCATTCACCAATTTTGTTCAATTTACATTATGAATCCAACCTCTTGCCTCATGTATATGTTGTCAAATCTCAGTCGAGTATTTTCAAAGTGTATTATTTTTCTGGCTAACTTTGGCATCTTGAATGGTGGACTCATCTTTGTATCTTTGTTGGTATCCTACTATGGGTGTGCTCAATTCAAGGCAATCCAGTGGTGACATACTTTGTAAATGATGTCATTCGAACTACTTCTGCAAAAAGGTCAGTCCTTAAGGTGTTGTTCTTTCCACAATTCAAGTGGAATAAACAAAGTTATTTACCATTTTTACCTAGAATGGCACCACCGGCCTCTTTAATATTATCCTTAATATATATTCAATTTGTCTATATCACTGTGTTTCTCTGATTTTCCCAGAACTTAGGGACTGCTGTACTGCTACTGATAATAGACCTTAGAGCATACAAATTTTACAACAGATACTCCTTCCTGGTAAGTATTCGATTACATAGACAAGAAGATCCAAAAAGATTTTACCAAACACAATTCAACGTCTAAGTTCTACTATTACTGACAGTCATAATTTCATTGATTAGGCAGTATAGGACTCCAATGGGAGTCTTGGCCGAAAAAAAAATTACATTGATGACTATTGATGCATAAGATAACCCATGTTTAGAACAGGTTCCTTCTTGTTTAAGTTAAATACTTGAGAAGATATGATGGTAATTATGGATTCTATTCTATTCTTAATCCTTTTTCTCTGTCGATGTGTGATGTGCTGTCACTGGTCTGCATTTATGTGATGTTCTGTTCTTCATTAGTGATAATCATACATTGGTTGGCTGATAAGGTACTTATTTTCTGCTATTTGGGTGGCTTTATGTTATATTTGGAAAACTTCTGATTGAAATCTTTTGAATCTATGTTCTCATTAATGATTTGTCTTATACTTAGAGTGGAAAATAATGTTCACATCTAACTGAAACATTTTCAGATAACAACTTTAACATATTTTTTGTAATCGATTATTAGATTCAAATAAGCAGATAACAGTCTGGTTTATATATTTCTTCTTGTATAATATTTTATATGGTTAATGTTAATATTTATTGAAATAACACTGATTTATATACTAATGATTTGTATATGTTATGTGAAACAATGTTTGTTTTGTTAAAAGGGCAATAGTATGAACAGTTGGTTGTCTAAAGAGATTAAGGGATTGGCTGTTCAATTGTCCATGCTTGGTTACGACTTGAGTGAACCCGGCCATTGCCTCCCAACACCATCAATGGTCAAAGGGAGGAAGTTTGTATTGAACAAGCTTGCTGAAATAATGGAAAAGAAAGATGAATTAGAAGGATCCAATGCTTGTTCTAGATCAAGTTCTACAATGGACAGTTTGTGTTCATAATAAAATATATTATTTTGTTCCTTATATGATATCAATACTTTATTGTTAAGATATAAAAACAATTGGTAATATTCAGGGGCGTCCTTGCAACAAATAATTAGGGTGAGTGAAATCTAAAATTGCTCCAAAATTTTTATCTAAATTTTAAAAATATTTTTCTAGCCTCAGATGTTCCTAATTTACCGCAGGTCTGGTGAGTACTCCCTTAAATTATCCCGTTTCCTATTAATATTTGGAAAACAGATTTCTCTAAATTGCGTTTGCAAGAAGTTTTGAGTGTAATGACCTCTTTAAATTATTTTTCATCAAAATTTGAAATGTTTTCAAATTAGGTAAGGTGATAGGATGACACTGCCCCTACTATCTCCTGTAACGACGTCCCTGTCACTAGGTTACAAAGCATGCCCTGGCAGTAGTTATTTCAATTTATATGGCTACATTAAGCAATATTAAACAAAATTAAATAAAACTAAAATAATAATAGTTTGTATTGGTATTTATTATTAACAAGATTTATATTCAGTTAGATGGATATTTAATTGATGTTCAAATGATGTTAAGGAGGAAGCTTTATGAATGGATGTGTGTAAGGAATTCCAAAATGAGCTAGCTCATACAGTATAGCATTTTTCAAAGAGAGCAGTTCTCTGCGCATGGATGTACAAATCGGTAGGTTGGGATAATATATTTAACTGGTGGAGGAATAAACATAGAGTTAGGAGGTCCATAATAGGGAGGGTTTTTGTTCTAAAAAAAAAAAATGTCTGCTTTTTTACTTTTAAGGGAAACTAAGTGTTCCAGAATAAAGACTTATGTTTCATTTCATTTCATTTCAATTCAATTCAAAACTCACTTATACCGAATGCTAAGTTAGTAAATGCCCAACCTCTATTGAAAAGGATTTGTTGGATCTTTCTTTATCTCTTCTAATTAAAGCAGTAAAAATTAAAAAAAGTACAAGCAGGTTTCGAATTTCCTGCCATTCGAACTTGTTTTATTAACTGAGATCTTTATTTTTGAAAAACTATATTTCTATACGATAGAAGTCCATTTTTCTTGTACCAAGTCAAATAAAAATTATATTGGTAAAATTAATAATTATAAAAGTAATCGATAAGAAATTAAGAAAATTATAATTTCTTTAAAGACAAAAGCCTTAATAAAAATGCAGTGATTTGAATGCATGTTATATTCTTGGACATCTGAAAATTGATCAAGTAACATTGTTTTGTTTTAGAAATTTAAATTTATTGTCATGTTGATAATTTTGACATATTTAGTGTGTGTACTGTTTTTAAAACCAACAGTGAATTATATATGCTCAAAAGCTAGACACTATCCCTGAAATGTCAAAAAATACAATTCATATTTGTATTAAAAACAGAATTTTTATTCTAAGGTTTTGATCTTTAAGTAATTATAATTTTTAATTTTAATTTTACACCTCCATCGAATTGGCATCGTAGATTCCCCGAAATGTCCTCTATGCAACATGGGGGACATGGATGGGGACCATCTTTTGGCGTGTGTTGGTCTGGTGGATGTTGAGCGAGATACGGACGAACTAAGAGGACGAATAAAATTGTATTGGGCTGCGAGAAGGAAAATGCCGTAATAGCCCACTTCCTGTGGCGTAGGGGGAAAAGAAAAAAAAAAAAAAATTTTTTTTAATTAAGTATAGGTCATATAATAAAACAATTTAATAAAAAATTAAGATTAGGTTACTGTTTTTGTATATCTTGTTCTTAATTAGCTGTTTTGATTACGGAATTCCAGAAATTCTCCCAAAACAAGTGGTACGATTTGTTTAATACAATGATTAAATACTGTCGGCTCTTATTATTTACTCATAAATTATACTTTTGTAGTCATGCATTACACTTATATCACTGACTAGTTAAAGACCTTCCTACAGCAGTTTGTTGGGTTGGGAGAGGAAAGGAGGGATCTTGAATTTTCCTACAATTTTGACTGTGCTCTCCAATTATAGTATGAAATATTTTTCATAATTATTTAGGTGAAATATATCTTCTAAAAATGTTAAGTCCCAACTATGTTATAATATTTTATTTGTATCATCCTTTATTCTAACCTAAGACTTTCCTAATTTACCACAGGCTTGGTAAGGACTCCCTTTAAGTATCCTTTTATATTATTTATCAGGAAAACAGATTTATCTAAATAGCGTTTGCAAGTATTTTTGAGTGTAATAACCTGTTTAAATTTTTCACCAAAATTTTCACAATTTGAAGTAATTTTTCAAATTATGGAAGAGTGAGAGGATGACACTACCCCTACTATTTCCTGTAATGACCTCCCTGTCACTAGGTTACAAAGCATGCTCTGGCGGTAATTATTCTAATTTGTCTGGCTACATTAATTAAAACTTTTGTCTGGCATAAAACTAATTTGCTAGATACACCTCCAGCAGAATTTATACTCAAATGACAAATCATTAACCTTGATAAATTATTAATAATGATTAAATGTAATTATGTACACAGTAGAAATATGGAGAAAGGGGGTAATTTTTAGGAAAAGGAACATTCAATAAAGGAAATAGAGAATAAAAAACATTGAAATTGTGAAGAAGCTTATAGGTCACCATATACTTGGATTTTATATTTTTATTATTTTAATGTGTTCTTCTAGCCCAAATAGGCATTTTTATTTATAATTTTAAACTTATTAATTTCTTACAAAAATATTCTTGGATAAATGTAACCAGAAAAAAGAAATCCTTAAAGCGGAAAGTTATTCGGCTCCATTATTCTTTGGAGATGATTTATCTCTGGATAAAAATTGTATTAATTTGTTCAACCGTGTCTGAAGTTTTTGAGAACAGACTATTGCTTGCTTGGCTAGGTGTGATATTGTGGAAGGATTTGTGTTGCAAAAATATTTCAGGGTTGAGGAGGATTGAGATTTAAATAAATTTGTAAATTATCATAATATTGATTTATAATTATCTTTATTTAATCACAATATAATGGAATGTCTGAAAAAATACATTGTTTCTTTGAATATAAAATGTAGTTTACATTTTATTATATTTTCTCTTAGTTCAGTTTTCTTTGAATAAAGAGTAATCATTATTTTCCTCCACTGTTTATTTACAAGACACCAGAACTATCAAATACCTTTTGCTGGCTAGCTATAATTTGCGCTTCCTATTAGTACCAATAGTTTAAAAAAAAACAACAGAAAATTCATCTCTTGTAGAGAGCTTAACTTCATCCCTAATTAGTGACAAGTACTTGAATGATGGCACTGGTGTGTAGTAAATAATTACAGGCAACAAATACCATTTACTAAATATCACACTTAATATACTTCACATGATTTTATACAGTTTATACAATAAAATAAGTAATAAATATTTAACCAATACATTTCTCCTTTAATGTGAGGGATCTTTTAATAAATGCCTGATTTCCACATCCTCTCTATAATACATAAAAGTATATATTTATAATAAAAAAAAAAAAGAACAAATAATAAAACTAAACAAAATATTTCTGAATACTAACAAATAATAAATTCTCGATAAATTGGTAAAATAATGCACCTCATCACAAATTTTAACCATTTTTATACAAAAATCTCGAATAATATCTAATATTTAACATCAGGCACAAGGCTTCAAATATTCCTACTTCTAAATCCACATAAACACTCATTAAACGCAGAAATATAATGACCACTATACAATGTATATACACACTTTATGTATAAAAATACTAAGTACTCCTTGACTGGACGGATATGTTACAAATGTTTATAATAAATGTATGGATAAACATACACTTACAAACAACAAAAAATACATTATTTGAAAAGCTTATCTTAGATAAAAGGCATACAAAAGGAAATGTATGTATATCACAAAACAGGTGATTATGTAAATTCAAAAAATATATTTTTTTTTTCGATGTTCAACAATTAAAAAACAATAAAAAAAAATAAAATAAAAAGAAATTGAGCAATGCTTAGGCAGCTAGTCACACATATTCATTTTATGATCTCAATTGAAGTTCACTACATAATTTATCAGCTGCTAAAATGTCCAATACCGCTTTCCAGTTTAAATTTGTACTGCGGTAAAGTCTGTCCTCCAAAAAATAAAAACAAAAAGTTCGAAATCTTATGTTATGATTGATCACCAACGAAAGCTGGATTTGTCTTGGTATCAGGGTATTTGTGTCCGTTGGTCTGGCCGTTTGCTTGCTGCTTGGCTTTCTTGTTGGCTTCATCATTGGCTGCGTAGTGAGCTGTTCCCTCAAGACTGAGGGTTTCCTGTCGTTGGGAATTCCTAACAAGGCAGAATGCTGACAGTATGAAGAAAAAGAAACCACAGATAAAGAAAATATAAAGAAGGACCATTTTTAAAACAGGTGGAACTGTTGTAGCGAGGTTCATTAGCTTGGTTACACTCTCAGGCAAACCGCTGATTCCCTAAAAAAGATTATATGAATATTTAATAAAATTTTTATAATAATAAACACAGGTAATTAATGATTAATATTTTAATGATATTTTACCAATTGTAAGTTTATTAAAATTTTTGATTACATAACTGCTTTTCATACAGTTAAAATATTATTGTGAAACAATTATGGAAATTTTAATCTACCATTTTTCTCATGATTATCACAATCTCATAAGAATTATATATATTTTAAAACTATCTTTAGAAAATCATTAATAATTATTATTAAGTAGCACTAAAACCCATGATGGGTCTGTGCTTCCTCAGTGAGTTTTCACCATTCGTTTCTGTATTGGGCAGCTGCTCTGTATTGCACAGTAGAACCCAGTTACCCATCCTAGTCGGGGCCAAGGCAATAGCAATTAAACCGGAATGTGCACAAGATAAACCTCCAATATTAATGTAACTCATATATTTGGTTGAAATTAAAATGAATAAAAAACATCATGTCACTTAAGCTGTGATACCTTCTGTCCGAAAAAATAAATTATAATTTTTCAAACCATTTATATTTTTAAGAAATCAATACATCATTGTCGCTGTTGGGTCTATGTACAGATTGTTTCAGGGTTAGGTATCCTAACTGAACATATGAATTAAGCATCTCAAAATAAGAAAAAAGTCCCTAAAGTTCAAGCTTTGTTTAGGAGATATGCACGATTAAAGATTTTCATCTGTGAATTATGAGTTATTAATGAATTATTTGTTCAAAGTGATTACTTTAAGCATTAAGACAGGCTCAATATTCTTTCACAGCAGGGATGGCCAAATGGCACTGGATTTGTTTTGTTATCCTGCTCTCCAACTCTTGACATCGCTAAATTTTTTTTAGTATTTGACACTAAACCAATATTCTATACAAGTTTGGTCAATGACTTCAATTCTGTATGAAGAAAACTAATTTAAACTTGCTAAACAATAACACATATCCATTGCTGGTTGGCCATAGCTGTTGTAGAAGAAAGAAGAAAGATTCCTAATGATCAAGGTAATTTTAAACAACATTTAATATGAATTTTAAGGTTTACATTTCATTAATTAAGTAGTTGGAACACATTAATTTATTTTTTTATAGGGAATATTTTCAGTTAGGACACTTGACCGTGAAATATCCGGTATACCATTTTCTTACTCCAAGAATTCTTTTGAGATGTCTCATGAATGGAGCGTTTATTATTTTTTATAATATTTTAAAATAATTTTTGATATAACAGCTTAAGTGAAGATAGTATAGGTGATATGTATATTAATTAATATATGTTGAATTAAAATTTATTTGACCAATAATTGGACTAATAAATTTAAAGTCATCACAAACATTTAAAAAAAAAAAATTGTTTAACTTATTTTTTAAAAAATGTCTTCAGATACATGAATTAATTTAAGCGGGCAAATGATCTTACATTTTAACTGTCATAAAGTTAGTTTTTTTTATACCGAACTTAGTGTTTTCTTAGTACTTCATTTATATATTTTCTTTTTACTGCCATTTATCTGGTTAAGTAAGGTTCTACTATACTAACATAAAAATTACATTTGTATTTAGAGTAAGCCAGCCCATCTGCTTGGAAGCATGAAAGCGGCATTGGATTTGCAACTCGCGTATTGCAATGCAGTTCTTCTGTCCATATTTGTTGGGAGCTGTTCTTTCTAATCTTAAGTAACTTGCCCAACTAAGCCTACCTAGTTTTATTACTGGTAATATCAGCTGCATTAAAAAGTTTCCCTTATCCCTTCTGATTTCCTTAGAATCTTCATCCTTTGCAGAAGCTTTCTCAAGAAAATAAGGAGAGAAAAACTGTCATCATTCTTTGATAAGACCCAGTTCTGTTATGTTTATATTAAGACTGATTCCTTAATAATTTTATTAAGTTGTATCTTAGTATACCTTGTCCTATTAATTTAAAGGTATATGGCAAAACACTTGAGCATTAATGTCCATAAAAAGTAAAATAACTTACATCTTCAAACCACATGATCGGGAAAACAATGTCTGGGAATGTCGCCACTTGCTTAATGTCTACTACTTGACTTACTGCCAAATTAATTTGGATTCTTGCTTGTGCTCTTAAACCTGCTCCCATAGTCTGTAAAGAAATAAATATGCATTAATATTTTGTGAAAATTAATAATTAATACATACCTTTGTTTCATCAGTTGCTAAATGTTGCATATCGAATCATTATCAGGGTGAAGTCTAATTTGAAATATATAATAACAGTAATATATTTTATAAAAATAATGCTAGAAGTGGAACTGGAAGTGGAGAGAAGAAGGAAAAAAGGAAGACCTAAATTAAAAATGGAAAGATAGGGTGGAAGGAAGTTTGATATGATACAGAATCAGGGAAGAGCATGCCTCGAATAGGAAAGAGTTGAAAATGAAAAAAAATGAATACTTACTGGTTGTACATCAAGCCAAAATCCATGTTTTTCTGGATCAGGTTCAGAAATTCCCTCAACAGCAGTCCTCAATTTGGGATCCGCCAGGTAGAAGTGAGGGAATGAAAGCATGACTGGAGAATCTGAAAACAGAATTCCAATTTAATATCTTTCTAAAATAAACATCTTGTCCAGAATAGGCACCTAAATGAGCCCTCCTGACTCATGACAATAATGAAAAATTGTAACTTTTAATGCAATTAAAAAATGTCTTTGTACTACTTATAATTATTTTTAATAATTAAAATAGTTTTAAACTATTTATTCTTTTTTTGACCGCAACCCTGACCATCTTATATTTATAATTATTTTTACCTAAGCTTGAACTTTTATTTAAGGAGACCATTATAATATTAATATTTTTCATTACTAACCATCTTCTTATATTTATAATTATTTTTAGCTAAGCTTGAATTTTTATTTAAGGAGACCATAATATTTTTCATTACTGTTTACCACATTGTACGGGATTTATAATTACCGTATTGGCATAGAGAAACATTGAACAATCCATGTGGTGCACAAGGAGGTCCAGATGGGCAGAAACATTCGTTATCTGGATTTTTCTCAATTTCGGCAAACACATTTTCAGGTGGGCTAAATCTGTAGCCGAGAACATCTCCTGGAGTGTTAACTTCTTTCTTGAATCTGTAAATAAATGAATTAATTTTATTTTTGGTTTGATATAAAAGAATAATACTGTTGTTGCTGGTGTGGTCATATTAATGTCAAAGAAATATATGTATAAGAAACATATTGAAAGAAGATAGTTGACCGTATGAAGTAGGTTGTTGGAGGATAGTCTGGGTGGTGGTCAATAAAGGTATCAAACGAGTAAAAGAGAACTAGTTAATAAAATAAATAGTTCTCATTTACTATTTTGATACCTTTATTGACCGCCACCCGGACACTCCTCCTTCAATATAAGAAACATAAATAACTATGGATCAGTACTATTACAGCCTGTGGATAGCATTAGTTAAGGAGTCTGATTTCCCCACTTGAAATACTACTGATATACAGTGAACAAATATCTTTGCCTAATTTGTCTCCTAAACAATATGAGGTATGTACTTATTTCTAGACTGGTCAGACTGAAGAAGTTTCTTTCAAACCTGGGCTACCAAGAAAAAAAAATTGTTGAAAACTAGTGTTCTACTCTTTAGACTTTCTCTCTCTTAATTATTATACGTAGATGTAATAAAAGCCATCCCCATGTCCATATCTAAATTGTATTAATTGATAATTTATGATAAGGCTTTAATGATTTTAATACTTCTATATTAATTGCTTTAATGACTTAAAAAATGGGGAGGGGTAAAAATAAGGTTTGAATAAATTAATATTATTTTGAGAGAGAGAAAAGTTGAACTAATTTTGGACCTCAACATTTCTAAATGATAAAAAGTCGTATTTGCATAGATTTTTTAAAATGTATTCTTTTTCTTATAATCAAAGAAAGTGATGCAGAAATATCCTGAGTCCTTCCTAACTTCTTTGAAAAAATAAATCCTGTTTGATTATTTTTTTAAGAAACACCACCTGAGTAGCTACTACATTGCTTGTTACCAAACAGTTATGTTATTTCTTACAAATGTAATTTAGGTTTTCTAAATTGGGTAATTACTTCAGTTATTCTTCCTAAAGTAAGCAGATCTAACCCCTCTGGTAGAAATTTGATTCTTTTCTTCTTTTTGAATAGAAATGTTTTTTAACTAAAACTAAATATGATAAATAAAATTTGTTCTTACTGCAGAGGGAGTAGCCTACAGAGATCCTTGTCAAATACATAAAGAGTAGTATTTTTAGTGATATGAGGTGGGAAGATTGACCCGTCGCTTCCTGCGAGTCTGTTACACTCTTCGCTTTTCCAATGTGGCAAATGGGACATGCCGTTGAATCGATCAACAAGACCATACTTTGTAATGTCATTAGCACCAGTGAATACAGTCATGATATCTTTGGAAGTTCCATTTTTCTGTAAAAATGAATTAAAATTGATTTAATTTAATAATCTTATAAATATACTTATTGTAACTGTATAGTCTAAATTGTATATTGTTGAATAATGTATTTGTTTATGTAAGATTTTTTTGGTAGTACTTATTTGCTCGTAAAGGAAAATATTTCAAAAACATTTAATGGATGTAAATTGGTACTTATTGAACCCATTATAAGAAAGAAGGGTCTGGAGGTCTCCTGGGGAATCACTTAGAGAGGATTGCAGAAGATTAGAAGAGAATATTGACATCATTAAGGTTTGGAATTTGATATAGGGAACTACTTTCCACCATCCATTTACTCTTGGAAATCAAATAGGTCCAACCTGATAACTGTATGTTGTAATTTTCTACAGGGCATTGAAACGTTTATATCAAAATCCATGACTTTAGCCCTAGAAACTACTACGACGAGCACGACTTCACAACCTGCTGTGCGTTTGAGGCAATAAGGTTTTAAATACCAAAGGAAACTGGGCTCTACATTATCTCTGAGAACAATATCCCTCAGCTTGTTCGTAATGTAAAATATACACATAATGTTACAAACCCTTTGTGTTTGGATGGAAGGAGGCATTGGAACCAACTCATTTTAACCACCTTTAGTGTAATTTTTATATGGAAATAAAAAAAAAAAAAGGGTGAAGTTGGTTTTACTGTTACAAGAAAAACATGAACTAAAAAGTTTAAAATTAAAGATCTATTATCGATAAAGATGGCATGCTACTTCTACTGAAAACTGTATTACCGAGAGGCACAGATGGATAAAAATAAAATAATAAAGATGTCACTTATGTGCTATATCACTGGCATCTCCATTTAATAATGAATTTTGTGCTGTTTTAAAACAATAAATGTGTTTAGTAATTACATCACCTAACAAATAAAATTACTTTAAGTCTAGTTATACTTAAAATTTATACACAGTAACTTCAGGAGTAGTGTTAGCTTATTTTTTAATCAAGTTTATTGGTTACTGGCTCTTGGAAAGAATCAAGACAGACCACTCAGGGCTTAAAGAAGAAAAATAGAATTTCTGGTAATTAATGATTATATTATAAGGTCTTATTGCGGATCAATTCATTCAGTACATTCCGTCGAGCATCCTTTATATCTTTTTAAAATACAAAATTTTATTTAAACCTTAGCCCTACTTTCAAGAGATGTTATTTAAATGTTAGGCTTTTAAATGCCTCTAGTTAAAGAAATTAATTAATCCCATTATTTTAATAACACAATATTGGACACATCCATTAAAAGTTTATACATAAATTCCAATAAGAATCATATTGATTTCTGAATGAACAAAAACCTTTAATCAACTAGGATACTGGTAGTTTTTATAACAATAAAATATCTTTTTTTTTTTTTTACGTACACCATACAAAAGCCCAAATTCTTCATATGGAAGCTTCTGTTCTTTCGGTACTACATCTTTTGCTAATTTGAGAAGAGGATCCTCATATCCCCAGAGTAGTTGGCCGACAGATACTTCCACAAAAGGTTTTATTTTTAAAATATCCATAATGGAAGCCATTGCCAGTCTGAGGAATCTAGCTGCATGTTTACTCTGTGAAGTTGCGCTCTGTAAAAAAAAAAAAAAATTAAAAGTTTGACTAGAAAGGAATAACTTTGTGAAAGAGAACATTATTAACAAACATATATTTATCATACTATTTTAAAACAAAATACAATTTAGATAAATATCGTGAGTCTAAAACAAGTTGATAATAATATCTATCCATTGTTTAATGTATTGCAAACTAGCACCTTAAATGAATGAATAGTTAAATGAAAAAGTAATTTTTAGTATATGGCTTGCCCTGAGAATAATAAAAACATTCTAATACAGATAAATACTTGTCTAGCTTGAATCAAGAAAACTTTATTATATTTATGAAAATAGAAAATGAACCAAATATAAACATACCTATTTTTTTGTTTAAAAAAGACATAACATATATGAACATTAATGCTCTACAAATGTTTAGAAGATTGATCATTGTTGAGGTTAGGAAGGAGGATTTACTGATGAAATTAATAAGAAATTCCCAAAACAAGGTAGCGGAAATGATAAAGCATTTTTAAGGAAGCAATTCTATGAAAAGGGTATATAAATTGGTAGTTTGAGATCTTGTATTTAAATTTAAAAAGTAGATGGAAGAATATAGGATTAGGATAAGGAAAAGATAGGAATGTTTTTAAGGTTTAAGAATTGGAATGAGCAGGTACTGATGAGATATCTAATGAATGAAGCCACTCTTGGAATATCAGCGAGAGATGTAAAAATGTTGAGGAACATTAAAAATGAATCTATGATGCTATCCGTTAATTTTAATATTCTTGCATTAAACAATTTGCAGTATGTCTTACTTTCCTTAACAATCATTTAATTTTCTGAATATACTGAAGATCAGAGAGAGGAGGGATAAAGGGGGTGTAAGTATTTTGTTTCATATTCATTGTGATTTTTGACAATAAAGGAAAATGTAAAGGTAGTTTCCTAAGTAATGTTTACCCAGTCTCTTTTTCTGGGTTTTAGTTGCAACTTGAATTGTAACTGGTACATCATAAAGATTTTTTCATCTTTAACTTTAATACCAATAAGATTCTGGCTAAAAAATATTAAAACAGCATTTTGCTTTGTGAATGTGTTTATTGTTTGAATATTTCGCTCTTTTTATAGTTATAAAGTATGTTAAAACAAAATTTAAAAAATAAGGAGTCAATTATTTTAATATTAATGTTAGTTGAATAAAAATTATGAGGTACTCACCAACATAGGAATATTAGGAACAACGACCATATCACTCTCATCACCTACGGATTGATCGGGATCAAATTTGTAAATTTTCTGTTGTTGAAATGTAACGGTTCCATTGTCATTGAATGTCAAATTAACTTTTTCCCAGGTTTCGCTGAAAAAAAAAAAAAAGTCAAAATATTTAGAAAAACATGTGACGAAAATGAATTCTGAATTCCTACTAATTTTAGTGCAGGATTTTTTTTACTGTACACATAGTATAGCAATAGTTGGATCGATTCTCTCTAAAGTTCAGAATCTGGAATAAATTCTGTGTCATCTCACCAAACTTTTAATACTATTTTTTATATTTTTTAAAAATTAGGATTATATATTATTAAAAAGTAATTGGTTACTGCTGGGTACCGAAGTATGAAAATTTTTAAACCTTGGAGGTTTTGGATGGTCAATGAAAACAGATTTGCGAAAGGGAACCAACCAACATTTTTATGAAATTGTGTTTTATGACATATCTATAATTTTTTCAATTCTCTACATACACCTAAGACCCAGCATTCCTCTGTATTACTACTAGATATAGATAGAACCTTAGGGTTTTATTATGAAATGAAGAAAATATTGATATAGCATAGAAAACATTAAAAGAAAAAAAAAAGGAAAGGTTGGTTGTTGCATATTTGGGTTAAATTAATCTACGTACAGATCAGGCCTGAAGCTTCAGTAGATTGTGGAAAAATATGACCCCATTACTATTGATATTACTGTTATTACCTTTGATAAGGAAAAATTACTTTATTTATTGATAATTTAAAACTCTTATTATTATTGAATTTTTTATCTGTAATTTTTGTTTTATCATGGTTCACTTTGGATAGGTTACAAAAAACATTTTCCAAAAAAAAGTCTGGAATAATTTTCCAAGTTCCAGGTGTGTATTTTGGTTATGAAAAGAAAAAATAAAATTCCAAGAATTTTAATTGAATTGTCAATACAAGGAAAACGTATTGTGTTAATTAATACTAATAAGAAAATATATCATTACAATATTGTTTAACATAATAAGTTTTTATGAAATAATACCTCTTGATAGTTATAAATCAGAATATTTAAACTATTTATTTTGAGCTAGAAGTGGTCAATATTTTATTTAACAAAATTATTTTAACTTTGATTTTGATGGAAAAAAAATTGATTTTAAAACAAAAGTGTGATTAAGATAGCCAATTGTCTTTTTTAATAAGTTTCACTTCTAGAACAGTGATAGATAAATGGTTATGTCTTGTTTGTTTTAATGGAGTTTTTTTTTTCCAATTTTTCTAAGAAAATAATTATTAAATACTATGTATATAATTTAAAGTTTTATTTTTTTATTTTTTGTCCTTATGTAATTTTTACATATTCAAGGATGTTGGTCGATTCCAAATCTTTCACTGGTGGACTTCATTCTTGGGGTGAACCTAGCATTAGGTTTTCTACTGGATTGAGGCATAGTGTTTTCTTTATTAGTATTAGGACAGGTGTCGGATTCTCAGTATTATTTTCTTGGGAGACAGAATGTTCAGCGCAGCTCCAACAGCTTAGTTAATTTTAAATTTTTTTTTAAATTTTAATTTTGTTAATTAATTTTTATTTTTGGAGTTGTGTGGATTGTGACAGTTCTTGTATAAATTAAAGATAGATTAACTTGTATAAATTAAGGCAGTATTTTAACCAGATTTGTTCAGTATAAGAAGCCTGGTGTACTACAACTAGATAATCGCTCCTTGCTCATATCTCATTTTGAATAATTATAATTTGAATGTATTTCAAAACTTATAATTTACTTTTGGTCTTTATTGTATATCTTCATTATTGTCGGCGTTAATAAAGCGTTTGTAATGCATAAAGAGTTGTCAGTAGGAGGATAGCTTTGACAGAGAACACACTTCCACAAAGATTTATAAAAGAAAGCTCATTTGAAAGGAGATGGAAGTATGGTTGCATAAGACACCTGACGCAACGTGTAAGGCTTTCCCCACACATCCCTATTTTCTGAGTAGACGCTTCTGTAGAGATCTCTTAGCTAGGCCGATCTTTGAAACCACACACCATTTCATCAAGGACGTTTACCCTCATACTCTAAAATACGGGTCTTGAAGATCGGCGAACATAATATAATCGATCTGGGATCTTTGAACCGGATTCAAAAAACAGTGCAGATGTGTGAGTTTATTTAATGTTCAAATTACATTTCACAAGTGAATTATATAAATCGCAAAGGTTGTACTCAGTAAGTCCACATTGGTTGTTTTTTTTTTATTATCTAAGAGCAATATTTAATGATGTTAAAAACATTTTTTTTTAAACCGGGATTTTATGTTACTTATGTGCTTAAACAACTACTTGATAAATAACTATAATGATCATTCTATTTTGTTAATTATTTTCTCTAATATATCAAGGATCCCTATTGTAATTTTCAGTATGGTAATATTTTAAAATTTTTGATGAAAAAACATTTAGATATCTAATTCAATCGTTTATTTTAGAGAGGCCATAAGCGCCAAAAATAAATTTTGACAATTTGAAAGCTTGAAAATTTCAAAAATTAAAATATATTCTATTGTACAATTTAAAAAAATCTAATTCAAATGTGTTCTACCTTCGGAATTGATTTCTCCTACTTTTTTAAAAAATTAAATCCATTGTCCACCTTCCCCTCCCAAAAAAAAATTATAAAAATTATTTATATACTTTCAGTTAAATTTGAAGTAATTTTCATAATCATTTTAAAAATATTTCTTATAATTTGAATGGCCAATTTTATTTAAATGTTTAATTTGAATATTATTTTGATTATTTGGACCTATAGATTAGTAATGTAATAGAAAATACGATGCGACTAGGAAATAAATAAACAATACTTTTTGTGATTATATCTTGACAAAGAGTCAAAAAATAACAAATAAAAACAATAGAGATAATCCATTTTTCCTAAACTGTAAAATTCGCAAGGTTTTGATTTATTTAAATAGTCAGTAAATTATGTTCTTGGACTATTTATATCTTCACCTTATCAAGTTTTATTCTTCGAATTATTTCCGTTCTTGAAGACTGGTCATATCGATACATAACTCCCAGGTTTCAGTACTATTGAGAGAACTAGGGGTATTAAAAATTATAGGAAAACTACAACAAAACATTTTTCAATTTTTTTGAGCCCAGAATAGCTCACAAACTGTAAATTAAGAAGTTTCGAACAATTGTTTTTATAGTTAAATTAGATATAAAAATATGGATATTCCTGTCGATTTTATTATTATTTTTTAATTAGAAACATGGTGTATATGTTGTTAATTGTTAATCATTATCATTATGGATGTATTATGATTTTCTCTTTTATATTAACTAAATCGATCATGGATGTTCCATATTAGTAAAGAATGTAAGAGTTAGGTGGGGCAGTTCCTCCAAGCACGAATCGAACGCCTTTCACCACGTATCCTTCATCACCGTATAATCATCGATCATGGATTTCATCTTATTTATGTTTACTTTAATAATAAACTAATTTTAAGTATTATTGTTTATTTTATAAAATACTAAAAGCCTTCACAATTCTCAGATGGTTTTATTTCTGTTTTCAATCTGAAGACAGCAATAAACATTCCTACTTTTACTACCAATATAAATTCTTAATGTTGAGATGGCAGTCAATTCATTTTTATGACTTAATAGAAATATTAAAAAGACACTCAATCCAGTAAAGATTGATTGATTTAATAAGCTGATATCTTCAGATATCTTGACTTCGGATGTTACTATCGAGAAAACAAATGGTGTGTTACTTACAGAAACTCTATAACTAAGGATGCTATAATTAAAATCTATTTACACTATTCCCTTCGTGTTCATATTTAACTCGGTAATTAATTGAAAAAGACTAGCGATTGCAGATCTTACTTAACAGCCTAAAGACGACCTCCGGACGGATAGTATATCACTATAAAATAGCTCAACATACGTATTCCCCAATACCTAAGCAATAATAAAACCAAACTGTAGAAGTGATTGTAAAAAATAATATTAATAAATAAAAATAATTTGCTTCCAAAAGAGAATAAGCCAAATCGGGTGATACAGTTAATTAATCTATCAAATAGATTCCAAGTTCGTGAGTCAATCATATATTTTTCGTAAACGATTCTTTTTTCCTAGAAAAAAATGTTCAGAACAGGAACTCTGTAACCCTGAACTGACTCATCGAGAATTCTGTACTACTTCGTGATGAGTCAGATTTACTACGGTCTAAGGTGGACAACTTGTATGACACATCTATTTCATCTACTTCTTTTGAAGTTTTGAGCACTTGAATTACTTTTTTCAACCTTTTTTAAAGTTATAATATTCACCGAACCTTAAAAGATATAT
>NW_027113046.1:642338-653300 GCF_000696795.3 Halyomorpha halys | reverse complement strand
TATATAATCGCATAACTTAAAAATGAAGAAGGGGTTGCGGTCAAAAAAGAACAAATAGTTTTAACTATTTAATGTCCGACGTTTCGTCCCACTTTACAGGACTTTATCAAGGCTAAAAAGATACAAAAAGGTAAATTAAGGTAGGATAAATATTAATTTAAAAATAAGTGATAAGAAAATAATAAATAAAAGGAAGGAAGACATAAAATAGTATTAATATAAAATAAAATTGAATAAAAAATGATAATATTTATTATCATTATTAATTTTATTTATATTTATTCTTTCACGACCTTTATTTAATCTCATCTTTCTTCTTCATTTTCCGTCTGTTGGCATGTTCCCATATCTACTTTTCGTTTTTTTTTCTTTTTTATGCGTCGCCTGTACTTTTATAACCTTATATTTTACGTAATTTTTTATTCTTATCATTGTTTATTTTATATTAATACTATTTTATGTTTTCCTTCCTTTTATTTATATATGATTTTCTTATCACTTATTATTTACATTTACGTAATATTTATCTTACTTTAATTTACCTTATTGTATCTTTTTAGCCCTGCAAAGTGGGGCGAAACGTCGGACATTAAATGGCTAAAACTGACCGCAACTCTGACCATCGCCTTTTTTTTAATATTTAATAAAATATTTTTTTCTGTATTTGAGCTCATATTTTTATAAAATATTTATAGTATTTCATTCAATAATTTGAGCCATTCGCTCATAAACTATTTACATACCTACCGACATAGAGGTTATAATACATTGCTGGACAAATATGTAAATTTGTGGCTACGTTGTAGACGGTCAAGCATGAACGAACGCAATTATTCCAGCTAATGAACAGCTGAGTAGGAGATATAAGAAGAGAAACTAGGAAACTTCCGTCTGCTCGGAAGAAGCTCGGACAAGATATGGAAGCGCCCACAGACGCCATAAGGCAGCTCTGTTACAACATAACTTAGTCACGGAATGTTGCATAACTAACGTAACGCTTGGTATTCCAATAAGTTGATTGTCCTACCAGTAGTCTCTTTGGATATCTCAGGAAGATAGTGTCTCTTTGTAGGATGGAACCTTCCGCAAACGGCTCACGTAAATTAACCATTTGATAAATTCACTTAATTCCCAGGTTACAAGATGATGGTGATAATGATATGTTATGCTTTCGCTGCTACTTCGATCTTGTACATTGTGACATTTGCCGTTGTACTATCGGATTGAAGAGCTTCCTCTAAAAAGGTTCTAACTGGATAACCTAAGAGGACATCATTTAAAGTAGAGTAAATTTTCTAAAATATGAGCCCTAATAATTACCCTCAATACAGTCCCCGAGATACAGCGTCTTTAAAAACCAATATTTTATAACCAAATGCGCTGAAAAATCACTAGTGAATTTATTTTGAGAAATCTATATCTCAAAAACCATTCAACGTCTATTAGTACTCAAATTAAATCTAGCTAAATGTAATATAAAGTAATTTTTAACCTTTATCTTCTTAGTTGTAGTTTTTATAATATTATAAATTAATTCACAAAATGTTAATTTCTGGTTGTTCCGATAAAATGTTTGATTTTCGAAAAAATATATCTCGGGAACTATAAGACGTACATATGTATATCAGCCAGGATTCAAAATAAAAATAATTTAACTTACTATAAAGTAGTTTATGAAACTTATCTTTGTATGGGTAGTAGTTTTTATGATATTCGCATATGAATATTTAAAAAAAAATTTTTTTTAATACTTTTTATTTATTAATATATATTACAATCTGCCACACAGTTGTGGGCAATAGGTAATAGTGATGAATGATCAGATTCATACTAAAATAAAATAAAATAAGAATAAAAATAAATAAATGATTGAAAAAAAAAATCTCCCTTAAAATATATACAAAAAGAAGGATAAACAAAATGAACATAATCAAACTATGTTTATGAAAAAAATAAATAACATAATATAATCTCTAGTCACATTTACACTCTTATATACAATATTTACACAATCGATCCCTAAGCCCACTCTATCCCCTACGTGTGAGGGGTAGAGCAGAGCTCAAAAGATCCCAGTGCATCCCTCTCGCCGCATCACTGGTGGTGAGACAGTGGAGACTGAGCAAGTTCATATGAATATAGATTTTGCAAATGAAAGTTTGCCCAAACAACTAGAAATTACTTTATTTTAGCATATATCATAAAAACTAATACTCCTAGAAAGATAAACGTCATAGACTACTTTATAGTACATTTAACAAGCTTTAATTAGAGTGCTAATAGATGTCTGTACGTCAAATGGTTTTTGAGATAAAGATTTTTCAAAATAAATTCACTGACTTCTGATTTTTTATAAAAAATCTTTTTAAAAAGCTCGAATTTTTTCGATCTCGAATAATATTGAACGTAAATACCTCTACTAGGGCTCATATTTTAGCAAATTTACTCTACTTTTAATGATGTTCTATTAGGTTTTCTAATGTAATTAATTTTAAAGATATAGAGCTCCGTGTGTAAAATATATTTTTTTTAACGGTTTGAAACAGCCACCATTTTTTATTCTTCCTTGCTATACTTGACAGACTCATTAACTTTGACTAGTAATTATACATAGTTTTCATTAAAGTAATAAAAATTGGGGTAAAATAACTGCCTTTTTCCTCCTCTTGGGCTGTTTTACTAAAACTTTTCATTGATAAGGAAAATCCTAACTAATCCTAAAATGAAAATCCTTATGACCCAATCATATTTTCAGTTTTGAAGTTTAAGAAACTTGTGGAGGATTAAGGACTAATTACTTTTTTCTTATTATATTGTTGCTATCTTCATAAAAAGTTCTTAGATATTCTTATATAATCATATTTTGATTATTCTTATTTCTTAGTGAGAAACTTTTTAGAGACAGCGTCAACATTTATTAATGCTTACTGAACTATTCCTCGACATCTTTTTCCTATAGCTACACGTCTGGTTTTACGAACCATTACTTCTTCCTATCGATACTCTTATCCTACGATTTTCTTTTACCATAAAATAATTTTCACAATTACTTATTAACCGCTAAAGCTTTTAATTCCTTTCAAGTCGTTAAGCTATCTATGATGTAAACCTGAAACCGCATCAGTGTAACCAACTCTTCAAGGAACTTTTTCATTAAGGATAAAAAGGTTTTTAAATCGTTTCTTCGAATGCGACCTTGCGGTTGATTAGTTGTTTACGAATTAACCACGGATTCTTTCCAGAAGTTTGTAGATTTGCATAATCCAATCTCAAAAACGTTTCTTTCCAATTTTGTATATTATCTTGACAGTAGCTTAACCAATGCTGAATACTACCCGAGGCAAACGTAAAGACGACTCTACCAAATTCGTAAGCATTTTGGGGAATTTTCGTGAAAATTGGGAATTTTTACATTAATTTTGTACCTCTTAAAAGTTTAAAGTACTTTCAAGTCTTAATTTTTTTTAATACTACGTGCTTTCTACGAATTAATGTGAATTTTGCATGAAAGATTTTTTCTGTCATTATTTTTTCCTGTACACCAAGAATTCAAGATAATGAACGTTTGATTCATTTCCATGATTAAATTAATATAATAGAGAAGTAAACACATAAAAATATTGGGATATTTCCAAAGCCTTTAGTTGATATTATATAAGAAATAAAACAAAAAAATAGGTGTTCTGAACATGGCAACGTTATTCTGGCTCGAATCATGTTTCTACGCTTTCAATCTCGCTACGGTTATTTTTATATCTTACGAAAGTATTGCTCACTGATGCAGATTTCTTATAATCGAATATCTCCCATGGTAAAAATAAAAGTAAGCATTATTGATAACTGTCTGTTTTATAAGAAACAAAAAAGTGAATGCTGCACTAGGTAAAAAAAAAATGGTTAAAAGGAAAATAGAGAGTTTTGGTAAAAGAGATTATTATATTGCTGGGTCGTGTGTAGGGAAAAAGTTGTTATACTGAACCAACGGTAATTTATATCGTAGTGCATTCCTCTTTTGAGTTTATTTTCAAAACATTCCTGCGATCGATCATTCATGTGAATGATCATATTGATGCATGATCATACTAATGCAGCTATTAGGTTAGTAAAATATCCCTTATAACTCGGTCTAGTTCATTCATTGAAAACTCCGCAGACCCGCCTCATTATGTCTTAAGGAAGTGAAACTTCAAAAATTTTGCGGGAAGTGAAAGCGAAAGCTTCCGGTGTTCGACTACTTGCCATTTCGGCCTAAAGCTCATTGGCTAACAGCTTTCTCATGGCGGACTCATATTTCCCCTGCCCAATCAGGAGCCAGTGCTGCCTCATCCGATTACGATCTTCCTCAATAAGGTTGGCAGCTCCTGTGCCGACTCATGGACATTATCGTTGGCCTTCGAGTTCCACTCCAGTAGAAGAATGAAGGAAAAGCCTTCGAGGAAGATGGATATCAAGGAATCATATGATAATTGATTTGTTTAGGTTTTTGTTTTGTCTCAACTGCAAAAAAGAAACAACACAATGAAAGAAAGTCTTGAATCTCTTCCACACTCAACTTTTTCGGATTTCCGATAGAATATTGGATAAGAAATGCCTAAGGAAGAGTCCCAATGGCACATCAACATTTCTACTTAAAATTAAAGATTATAGTTGATTAAGGAGATCCTTTATACAGGACTTTTTCAGCTTTCTACGAGTGCTACCGGCTATATCTGACAAATAAGTCCTAAAAGTGGATGGTTATGGATTATAGTTAGTTAAGGAGATCCTTATGCTACTAACTCCGAGGACCCGGGTTCGAATCCAGCTGGGAATAAAATTGTTTTCTGTTACACTGTAGACGTGAGTCAACTCTATGGGTTCTGGAGCCCTCCTGGGGTTGACCCAGTCTCTTAAATTGGGTAAACATCTGACAGTCGAGCGTGATTCTGACCAAATCATCTCCTTGCATATCCGTTGCTCTAGTAACAGTACTTCCTTACATCCTTACAGAGTACTGCACCCTTAACCCTTCATGGGTTGTAGGGGTACAGATTTTAATTTAATTTTTAAGGAGATCCTTTATTCAGCTCTTTTTCGGCTTTCACGAGTTTATATTGGCTATGTCTATATTAATTTATTCTTATAAAGGGTCCGTTTGTGTTCATTAACTAAATAGTATGTGAAGATCTATAAGTGATATTGATAGCACTATTCTATACTAAACTTTTGCTTAGTTTTCCTATACAGGTCTACCGTGTATCTGCTAAGAGTAGGTTGACAAATATTTAAGAAATTTTAATATAAACGTTCAGTCTTTTTGGAACTATTATTCCATAATAATGAGATTATATGGTGATGCCTATACAGTAAATCGGATTGATAGTAAAACCAACCAAAAACGGACGTTCAGATTGTTAGGTCAAGGCAGATGGATTATAGAGAAAATCCTGGAATGCTATCATTTCAAATTTGAAATAGACATTTTCAGTAACTCCCCCCCAGTTCAAGTTTTGGGTAATCGGATTTAAGTTTTTTTTTCCTGATCCATCTGTCTTAGCCTTACAATTTGAACGTTCATTGATTTTACTGTCAATCCGATTGATTAAGTAATGGTTAACCATAACAATATTATATGAAAACAATGTTTTCCCACCAAGGCTTTTCATCTGGCAGTAAACGTGACAGTAGCTTCGCTGTCACTGCAAATATTGGTAACTATCACATCACAGATATATTACAACAGTAATAACGATAATAAACGCTGTCATGACAGCAACTATAATGTAGTTTACACTATGGCATTGGATGTGATAATTGCTGTAATTTCGCGCCTTCAATTATTATAAATATTATACTGAATTTTTTTAAAAACTTAAAATAGATTAGGTATTTATTAAAATTTAAACTAATGAATTATATGTTAAATGAGGAGAAGATGGTTGGGGGTGCGGTCAATGAAAAACACAAATAAGTTAATCATACTTATTTGTGTTTTTCATTGACCGCACCCCCAACCATCTTCTCCTCATTTATCATCCACGGTCAACTATCTCTCAGAATTATATGTTAGTTATATATTTCTTTTCAGATAATTTGTTTATAATGACAATAATTGTTTAAAAGTCACAATAAAAAATATTTATAATAAAGGTTAAGACTTATTTAATGGACTAAAGTTACTCTGCTAAAACATAATTCAAATAATTGGAGATGTCTCCTCACATCACATAACCTACGTCAACTATCTACACCTCATTATAATTCAAATAATAGGGGTATTCATGATGTTGTGTTAAATGTTATATGTTTTACCATATAACTATAGGATTGTGAGCAACCCTATTTGAAGTCATGTTAAACGTTAAATGCATAAGAGTCCCTAGCGGATTTTCTCAGCAACTTGTTGTATAAGCCTTTATGTTATAACCTTCCTTCCAGACCCTCATGTTAATGTTTACTTCAGTTTTGATTTAAGTAATTAATTAAAACATGCCTAGAGTGAGTGAAAAGTGGAATTTGTGTGAAAGTTTAGCTTATGAGTGTCTTATTGATCTTCAAACTTGTGAAGAAGAGAATGAAGATGACCTAATTGACAACTGTATTGAAAGTCACAACAACTAATATGGCGGCGATCTCAACTGGTCTATTGTGTGACGTCATTCTCGATTTAACTGACCAAGTAACAGACTCTCAGCCATGTTAAATGTTATTTCGTTTTACCACGGCAAAAGAAGGCAATTTTTTTCGATTTAACACGAGTTTTTCCATTTAACACGCTTTAACATAGATCATGAATACCCCTAGTGTCTGTTTAGCTACTATCTTGAACAGCCCTGATGAATCTCTACAAAGTGGGGCGAAACGTTGGATAATAAATAGTTCAAAACTATTTTGTTCTTTTTTAACAATCTTCTTCATATTAAAATTCAAATAATAAGAAAGATAAAACAAATAAATAATTCTTTCTATTAGGATCATCTAAGGTATGATTAGGAGGAAATATGACGGTTGCTGACAAACTGAAATACAAAGAAGTTGTTATGTATTCAGGGCAGAACACAGACGTTTCCGTTGATGTCACTCGTAGGGCAAGCATCAGTTGCTTCTTTCAGATTTCTTCTTTTGGATTACAGTCGCCTAATTTCGATCTCTGTAGCTTAGGCGAGACCTTCGAACTAAATCATTTGTGAGGTCGTTCGAAATTATAGTATTTAACAAACCCTGGGTTCAGAAGGTTGTTTCGTTGTACAGATATTGAAATTAACCATTTGAAACCTCTTCTTTCAATTTCGATGTTAATGAGTTATTGTATGGTAAGCAGTTCGTTTGCTGTGCAAGGAGGAAGTCATCATGCATATTTCTCCTTCATGGCTTCTAATATTATTGTATTAGTTTTGAAACGAATATAATATCAAAATAAATAATTATCAATTAGGGGTGATGAAATTGATTATAATAATTGAAAGTTAGAATAACAAAAGCTACAATATTTTCTATTCGTAACTTAATATTTCTAATTTTTATTTTCTTTATTTTATCAAGCTCCTTCCTTACTCTGCCACAGATAAAATCATCCATAATTACTTCTATATTCCACATGCTTCCGATTTGGCCAGAACCAGATATTACGCCTTCCATAATAAACTCCTAAATCTACTTATTTCCTATTTAATACATGATAATCCTCCTAGGCATCAGAAAAGAAGATGGCTTCGAGACCTTTAACTATAAAAAATTTGTTGGAGCTCTACTAATTGGTAGATTCTCCACAAGAATGTGCATGCCATTGTAAGATACTCAGCGTTACATTTACTTAATGAATAAATAAAATAAAAATATTTTATATTTTTCATTTTTTCAATATGAAAATGTAATAACTTAGTAACAGCAAAAATTAAACACACAGTGCAGTATTGTGTCTCTAAAATTTGAAGGAGCAAAAGCAGTACCAAGACATGTTTCAAGGTGACACTTTAATAGTATTGCAGTAACTGCCGCACAGGGTGGGACGTGTTCGTATTTAGGGTACATGTTGGGGCAGTGAAGCAACTGTCACGTTATCTGCCACATGTATACGGCTTGGTAGTGAACTTATCGCCTGTAATGACGATGGTTTGGAAAAAACATTGTTGTAATATATGTACTTTGATTATTTCTGTACTTGTCAATCTTATTAACAGTGATTGTGGGGTTACTGCAACAGTAAACAGGTTTAGTTTTGGTTTACTGTCACCTTTTGGACAAGAAACTTATATATATGTATTAAAACCTATATATTTTTTTAGTTAATTAGAATCAATTATTTCCAGGTATGGAATGCCGGAAGTAAGCCAAGGTATTTGTAATTTATTTAATTTGATTGCCATAATTCTGTTCTTGTTTTCTCTTTATTTTCTCTTTTTTTTTTTTTTAAGTTTGGGCGCCAAACCACGTTGGGTCCTGATTATATATCATGAAGAAATTTAGTGTGCCTTGGAAAAATTTGTATCGAGTTTGTTCAGTATAACGTTTTTATTGAGCATTACAAGGTACCAAAAATAATGTTGAATTTAAATATTCGTATTTAATTAAATTAGTTGAATTAAACTAATCCTCCAACATTATTTGACTTTAAAATAGAACATTTAGTTAAAACAAACTGTTGCCTTAAACTATCATACTTCTTGGATTTTTATTTAAATAATTATCAATGATGTAATTTCTACAATAATGTTCCAATGCAGAATTATTTTGCCCACAGCAAATATATTTTAAATTATTGCTTTGTTCTTTGATATGATATTTTCTCATAAACAGTTTTTTATCCTGTATTTAAAATGTTTTTGACTATCTGACCCTGCATTCAGTTATCTAACATAGTCAAATAAAATAACGAAATTCAAAACCTTGCATCGCAATCTTAAATGGATTTGATAAAGTTAAACAAAGTAAAAAACAAAACAAAAAAACAAAAACAAATGGTGTCTCAATATTACAAATAGGACAAGGCTGTTCCAGTGAAACTAGACAACTGTTAGTGGTTCTTTGGTTTTTGGCATTCTGCCAGAAGTACTCAAAGCCGGGTTTCGTTTTGCAAAATTTTTGTTTCTAATAATTTTTTTTTAAAAGACTCATTGAACCCAACGTTCAATTATTTCATACAATTAATATTTATGATTTCTTTGATAAGCACGATTACAATTTTTCTATTGAAATGTTGTCTCACAGCCTCATATAGTTTTGAAATCTCTCGTTAAGCATGTAACATGAAGGTTGAGATGGGTATCACTTCATGAAATAATTATGTGTTTTTTTAATAATGAGAATAATTAATTAGTATGAAGATTTTAATTAATAATTTCATGAGATAATATATTTTTATTATTTTGAAATAAATTAATATTGTCGATCAGATATTAGGACAAGAACAGTTTTAATATTTCATTATCCGTTTTCAAATTAAATGACAGTTTTGGCAAAGTTAATTGAAATATAATCTGTTGTATTCATCTGACGATTATCTTTAAAGGAAGCAATGGTTACATGATAATTATTGAATTAGTTCCGGTACAGCTCATGGAGGACAGACACTGCTGACTGAATCTCGACTTTATAGTGTTGTTTAAAGGTTGTGCGGGCAGTATTATGCTCTTAATACACCGAGTAATTTGGGGTTGACGTAGTAAGTCTGTTGGATCATGCTTCTGTCACTGACAAAGGGCCAATTTTCTGCTAGATAAATTTTATTTGAGCATATCTATTTCCTAAAATTAAAAAAAAAAAATATTATACATAGTAAATGAGTTACTTTCATTAATCGGTGGGCGATGATTTTTTTTTATATTTCTTTATCAACAGATCGACCTTAGGTCACTGATCGAAGGTTATTATAACAATTAGAATTGGTTTTTAATAAATGATATGTGAGGGTTTAGTCTCGTAAAAAATAATACACTCCAATCCATTTACAATTTCATAATTAGTGAATAATTTCAATCAATAAAAATAATAGTCAAAATAATAATAATAAATAAAGCCATTGATAGAACCAGATGTCTCTAGAATGGTATGTTTTTTCAAGTATAATAAAAATCGTATTGCTATTTTTTTCGAACTCATTAAGGTCATAATAATCACAGTTCATGCAAAAATAATTTATTTAAGGTCAGTATTCTTCAACTTATGAATTTTAAAAGATATTTTTCTATGGTTCGCAATAATTAGAAGTGTAAAAAAAAATATCATCTGTATTCATTTTTCTACTAGGATATATATATATTTATTAGATATTGAGGTTTTTGTGAAATAAATTAACTGGTTTTTAAATTTTTAAAAAATTAGTTTTTTTGGGTTTGAAATATTTTAAAAGGTCATTTTTCGCTGCTTTTAGGTGTAAAACCACCTCTCTGCAACCTTTTATGGTGAGATATTAAATATTCATCAAGAAAAAAAAATTCTAATTTTAGTTCTTACATAACGATGGTTCGGATGAGATGTCTCTAGTAGCCTAGTTATTTTTTGTGACATGGTTTAAGGAGAATAATCTGATCTTTTTCGAACTCAAATTATCACAACTTTAGCGAAAATATTTTGTTTAATATTAACACACATATGAATTTTAAAAGATATTATATGGTGCACATTGTAAGAAAGTCATCTATATTTTTTATATAATACTATTCTATATATTTAAGATTGCTTAAAGACAAATTTTAGTATGACGCACAAGCATTCTGCAGAATCCATGATGATATCTTAGTTAGTTTTCGAGAAGTATAATTTCTAAGTTCCGAGTCTTCGTATAGCACCAAAAATAAAAATTGGGAAACTTTTTTTTTTTTTCAGGTTTCATCAGGTTTCAGAATCAATTGTACCAAGTTTCATCTAAATATGAAGGGGTGGTTATTAAATTAATTTTTTATTGGTTGATTTGACACGTTCTATCATATCCGAGACCATAGATATTGTGGTTTATGTAAAAAAAAAAACTGTTTTTTTTTTTTT
>NW_027113046.1:599823-642288 GCF_000696795.3 Halyomorpha halys | reverse complement strand
GGTGATATCGTGAAAAATTTTGTTTTTTTTTTTTTTTTAATTTCCTCAACATTATATTTAAATATTTTCAGTTTTTTTTTTTTTTTTTTTTTAAGAATTAAAGAAATTTAGTCAGATAATTTTTGGGTACAAATTCAAACTCCCTTCAATGTTTCATGGTAATACCATTGAGTAGATTTCATGATAAAAATTTTTTTAAGTCGTAAGTTCACGTTAAAACCGCTTTCCGGGGCTTCGGATAATACTAGAGAGAAATACTTTATTCATTCATGCTGCCCAAATACATTGGGTTGCCAAAATACACAGTATACAAATCAATCCATGATCGGACATATATATAATACATATATTTACATGATAAACAAATATATATATATTTTTTTCTTCTCTTTACATTTCCTTTTACAATCAATACTCGCCTATTTCTTTTTTGTTATTTTTTTATTTAACAATTTTATTCCATTTGACAGTTTTATTCTCAAAAAAAGAACTAAAAAAAATTATTAAAAATTAATTTATCTGAGTGGGCTTTAGAATCAATTATGGTAAGTTTCATTTAAAGCTGGAAGGATGGATCGTATACTGTGGTTTGACATGAGCCTACCTTAAAGTGTATAGATATCTTTCCGAACGAGAAGCGTCTAGGAAGTTCCAGAGGGAAAAACTTTAAAACCCATTGACTATCCTTTTGATATGTTCTGAATCAAGCCTTCGATGGACATCTGTTACATCCGAAGTCTCATTCACCTGATGTATAAAACCGATCTTTTACTTTCGTCACTCCTACGTTCTTATTGTGTAAGCGCGGTCGAACTCGATTGAATCGGTCCGGCCAGGCAATTGGTTATCCAAGTATGTTATCCAACTACTAAGTCATTGTCGTTAGATTCCCCGATCTTACACAATCCCGTTAATCCGTTTGTTTTTCTTTTTCCGCGCAAGGAGCGCTCTTCCATTTTATTGAGTGTTTACAATGGGGTTATAGACGAGTCCAGGAACAATGTGGGATTCAATGTTGTTTGATTCAGTTCTTGAAAATTGCACAATCCCTTACAAGAACCTTGCTTTGGCTTAGAGGTTCCTGTAATTAATTAGTAAACAATTTTTTTTCATACGATCGTTTTGTTTATTTTTTACAAATTCTCAATGAATAACGTATATCACTCGGAAGATATCAGAATTAATTTATAGAGTGTTATTGTTGGAAAATAAGGGATAAAATAAATTATCCTCTTAAATTATAATTGAGCATTATGAATAAAAATGAAGTCTCTAATTCTCGTATTAGGTTACAATCTTGCTTAGTAGAGGTTAGTAAGAATTTGACTATTGACTTTAAAATTTATGTAAACAATGCAATTTTAATTTGGAAGATGTATTGATGGTTAGAACGGATATATGTGATTATTGAAGTGTTCTGTGAAATCATACATGACATTCATCCTCGTCTTATTAACTCCTCGTTAGTGCTGATGTGAATTTACTCAGTTATGATGGAATTCTTTTTAATAAAAAGAAAATTATTCACTTCTGAGCTCTTCTTTTATCTCACTGTTTGACTCTTGGGTTCCTCAGGTTAGCTGCTTTGCAGGATTACCTATAGATGGTGGCAACTTCTGGCTCTTGGTGTGTTGAATAGTAGATAATTATTTTGAATCACGTTTCTTCCATAAACATTGACCAAACATTTCTCAATCGAGTTTAAAAAAGAGTTCACAATCATGTTTTCACGGTTCCTATCATCAGGAAAAAAATAAATTAGTAAAAAGAATTTATTTAACCAGACATATGGCTTCTTATTTGTTGCACTTCATGTAAAAATAATATCCGCAGGTTATAACGATCGATTATTATTTTTATTTTCCCAAGTGGCTGGCATATGCAACTCTCCTTTAAAGGAAAATTAAAACCAAAAAAAGGCGAGTTGGTTAAACCCTTGTTACTCTGGTTTACGTTGAGGTTAAAGCGAAATTTCATAATTGGGTTCACTTTTCTTGGTAGCTTACCGTCTTTATTGTATTCCTTCTTCCAAAATTTTTCAGGTCAATAATTTGGAATACATCTCTCGTTCCCGGAAGGTTACAGTTTCTTCTTCATTTCTGCATATGTATATCTATAAATATCAGATGAAATCATCAGCATAAAATATGATTTTATGAAATTCGTAATTCATCTTTTTCTTTTAAGAACTTATCTGTTTATTCGCACTAAGCATCATTAACTTCTTGGCTATAAATATCGCCATAAATGTTTTGTGTTTCAACACCATTAACTCGTACTTGTCTTGTTATTGTTTTAAAATAAGAAAATTTCTTCGCTATTCTAGTGTAGAAATCTCTTCCGTTGACGAATGATTCATTTTTGTTTTCTTTCGCTCTCTAAACCAGATGTCGACATCGATAGTAGTATTGTCGCCTTAGACACAATGGTGACAATGACATCCTAACTTTTCACTTCCGCCCCACCATTCATTCCTGATCCGGAGAACATTTTCGACCTTGTACCACTTAAAATAATCGGCGGTTGTTTCGAAATAATGGGTTAATTTGTAATTTTTATCTATTTGTAACCAGTTATTTGAAAAAAAAAATCACAAACAATTATTAACAAACCGATTACTTTGCCAATTATTTTTATAGACTAATACAAATATTACTACCTCTAATCAATTTGATATGGATTTTTTTTTTAAATACTCCACAATTCTTTTCTGGTTGTTCTCCAGTTATCCAGATTCAGGTCAATGACCAGGTAGGCAACATTAACTAGTGATAAAACCGTTAATTCAGTTTTAATTGTGATGTTAAAATTAAATTTTTTAACCTCTCAGTAATCTAAATAAAAAAATAAAGTTGAATATTTTTATGAAGAAAGATGGTCCAGCAGGCATTCAAGCGAGGAATTCATATAGCACTTTGGAGTACTTAATCTTAACTTTCATCGAGCAACCCTGATAAAGACTAGTAAAGTGGGACGAATCGCTGGTGCTTCATAAATAGTTGTGTACTTTTTGAGCTGCTTTTTTAATTACCATCTTCCTTTAATTATTACATACGTTCAATCAACAATCTTCTAATTAAATATTCTTGTTTTTAGTGTTTAATTTCTGTTTGTAACGTATTGTGTTATTAATTACTCTGTACACCTAAAAAGAAAATAACCCCCAGTAATAATAATAATTAATTTTGAGTAGGGGTATAGTTAGGGTTCTATTATATTACATAGCTTATCTTATTTCTAAACTATTTTAGTCTGGGTAGAATACACTTGGTCTAGAGGTTAACCTGAGTCTTGACCCAGAAGCAACCCAAATTGGCTTATGGACTTTTATATCAAGAAAGAAGCAGAATGTATTTCCATTTATAACAATTTAAATTAATAAAAAATAATTAATATTTTAAATATAAAAATTGCTCTTAATGTTTCTTGAATATTGCTGAAGTTTTACAATTTTTCATTTGCAAAAGTGTGAATGAAATATAATGATATAACAGTTTACTAAAATGTATACTGTGCTTTTAACCATTTATTCAATACTTAATTGTTATAGAATTAATTTTGAAAATATAGAGATTAATTTTATGGACTACCGCCCTCACACATCCTCCACTGGCTTTTAATACCAGTGATTAGATGGAGATGCGCCGGTATCTTCCGGAGTCCTGCTCTTTCCTCCCAAAGTGGAGGATAGAGCACGGTTCGGAGTTCCCCAGGCTGAATGTAAATATTGTAAATAGGAATGGTTATGTTTGAGATATTATTTTACTTTAAGTTTATGTTTTTTATTTTTATTATTATTTTTTCATCTTCTGTTTCTTATTTTGTTCTGATTTAATTTAGATATTTGTAAATATGGTGTGAGTGAGTTATATGATCCATATCACCATTGTATAAAATTATGACAGAATGAAATATTACACAATAAAAAAAAAAAATTATGGAGTTCTGTTATTATGAGACTAAAAGGCTCATTTGAATGTTAGGATTTCAGTCTTGGGTCTTGGGGCAACCAAAAAAAAAAAAAAAAGTTAATACTTACACGTAGACGAATGGGCCAAGCTCATCGAGAATGGGTTTGTCCCCTCGGTTGAGGAAGTCATCGGCATTTGTGACGTTGTAGACATAGACCCTGAAGATTGGTTCCACCGGGGGCTTCCTCCACATGTCGAACACTTGGCCACCTTCTCGGAGGGTAATTTCCTGCAAACATGGAAAGGTAACCAGTTAGAATCACATAAATAAAACCCAGTATGATAAAATATAAATTTTTAAATTAAAAAAAGATATTATATGATGCTCTATCCCTGTGATGGTTAAAAAAAAAAGTTTTCAAATATTTATTAATAATCAACGTTTTGACCCCACTGTAGGTCTTCATCAAGGCTAAAGTAAATTAATCATGAATTGGTAAACCTAATGTAAGAGCATAAAATTTACATGTAAATTAAACTGGTATAAAAGTCGAGTTATACACACTCAAGACACTCATGTATAAACAAAATAACATAAAATATAAATAGAAATTGTCATTATTTCAGATGAGAGTTCAATTATCGAATTGTCCACACCGTAAGACAAAAATATATTGTTTAATTGGGCTTGTCTGGAGCAGTTTTTACCATAGAGCCACGCAATGTATCTAGTGTTCAACCTTTTGTAAATGTTTAAAACTTTTGACGTGACAACGTCTTATAAATCATTTTGCGGGATGCCATGTTAGAAAAAGTGTCCCGTAACGGAAATTGACTTCGTTTAACATATGGATATTATATCATATGTATAAAAATTAATTAATGTATAACCAAGCAAAAATAAATATCTGAATTCAATATGTGAACTGGTTTATTATTTCAAATATATAACATTGGATTGATTTTAATTTATATTTATGTAATATTAGCATAGAGTATACGTTGTCACGGAAATATGTCGCCTCGGCGCGAAGCACCGAGGCCTACACGGGCACGGTTTTTTTTGGCAGCGTTTTTCAGTATTATCCAATTTTTCGATTTTCCTAGATTTAACTAATTTTTAAACGTAAGTATCCTCTTCCCGTTTTAAAAAAATGTTTCAAAGATAAGATTAGACCGTCTCTAATTAATAGTGTGTTTCTATTATTATCCTCTAAGTGACAATAAGTGTGTTATATGTGATCCACTGTAAAAAAAAACAAACGAAAATCATATAATAACACGATGGTTATTTTTTTTTTTTAACGAAACATAATCGTAAATGAATTCATTATAAAGCAACTTCAAATAGTTTAATTGGGTAGCAAGTAAAAATTAGTTCTAATACAAAGATCAAATATTTTACACCTCCCATTGTCTCAAAAGGTAGGTTTTTCCATTTGTGTTGCTCTAAATTAACAGGGTGTGATATGTAGATTAACGTGAATGCAATGTTGTTCCGGTGTGTAACAGAATTAGTCACTTTTTTCTTGTAACTAGTTACTCATGACGAAGCTGTTCCAAGGTCTCACCTGTTTGCATAATTAAAAGTTCAAAAGAATATTGTTGGTGTCTAGACTATTAATCTGTCTGGTCACTAAAAGTTTAGTATTTTTTTTTTTCAAATCTTCAAGTAGTAATGAAATGTACTGGAATCCTTTACCGAACTCCATGAAATAAAAAGATATTAATAATTAATTATTAATAGCCTAATATTATTAATAATATAATAATCCATTTTAATATTTAATATTTTTCGATGAAACAATCAGAAATCATTTCTTTTTCGACCGCTTTGATATTTTAAGAGGAATTCCCATATCCTTTATCATAGCATAAATATTCTCCTGTTCATTAGCTTTTCTTGTTCTTAGTGAAAAAATACTGAAATTATCAAATAAGTATAAAATTGTACATGTATTTACGGTATTTCTATATCTGAGCCATGTAGACTTAGTGATCTGGCCTTCGATACTGTGTGTAGGCTGCGTGGATGTGAAGATTTCATAATTCATTTCAAGTCAGATGCTATCTCTATGAATTTATCTTTAGGGTGTATCTAATATCATAGTATACTAAGCAACTTCCTAACGTACATTAAATTCTGAAATGCGTCTTTCGAAATAGATTCTAGGGATGTGACCTTCTCCAGGCCAGAGGAAGATAAAAAACTCAAGTAATATTTTGCATTATTAATTGCTTATTATATTATATTATATACTTTACCCACTTGTGATAGATTGTCATATTTACAATAAAATTAGTTTAAAAAAATATTTAACTTAACAATAATGTATATTGAATATGCACTATATAACAATTATTGATTTTATTATTATTATTCAGTATTGGCTTTCCGGATTAAATTTATTACTTTGCCAATGATTGAAGAATAGACCTAACCGAGCTCATTTGATTTATGACTCGGGGTTCATGGTCAAACATTAGAGGGGTATGAATCATTTAAACTCCGTTTCTTCCTTTATTTTATTTTTTTTTCTTGAGATGTGAATCTGTAAGGCCGACGGGTTCAATTTACAGGGCTGACGAACTTCTGTTGCTATGTTGAGGTCCTTCAGAACACGACTCATCAAGGATAAACACGCATCATGTCCTATTACAGCATTTAAACAGTTTAATTAAACTCAATTATTTTATTTAGGTTTGTAATTATTATTTAAATATATGAAACGAAAAAATAACTTTATTCTGGGACATATGTCCCCTAAGAATAATTACATGGTTCATATAGTGAGATTTTTATCTGGCGAGCGTTTACAAATTTTCAGATAGTAGAATGAAATTACATTGGTATATTGGCTTTACTACTGTTTATAATGTTAATCAATACCTGCCTATTTACTTGATTACAAAGATGTGAAGGTTTGGTTATTCAATAAATGAAGGAATAGGTGTTGTTTAAAGGAGAGAATGGATGAGGACTGGCGAATGGAGATGGGAAGAGAATTCCAGATGGAGGTTGCACGCATGACGAAGGATTTGCTAAAGAAGGAGGTTCTATAGGAGGGCATATATAAATCATTCGAATGGGATCTGGTGTTTAATGAGTGGATGGATGAACGAAGAGTGAGGAGATTTATGATATAGGTAGGTTTTTTGATGTTAAGAACTTGGAATAGAAAAACACCAAGGAGGTATTGCCTTCGGGAGGTTGGATAGAGCCACTTCAACTCGGAATACCAGCGGGAGACTTGAGAGTGCCTAGGGAACCCAAAGATAAATCTTACAAAACAATTCATGAGTCTCTTCAGTCTCAACTCTAGTCCTGCAAATAGCCCTCCATACACCAAGGATCCGTAGTTGAATTGGGGGAAGACGAGAGAGGATACTAGGAGCTGACGAGTGTTCTGAGGAATGGAATTACGGAATTTTAGGAATTGTTTGAGTACAGTTATGGATTTGCGTGTAATTTGGGAAATATGGTTATTCCAGGAGAGGTGTTGATCAAAGGTGACACCAAGGTTTTTTATTGTAGGATAGAAGTGAATCGGTTGGTTGTTAAGGAAAAGTAGAGGACAGTAAGGGAGGGTATGAAGGAGGCGCTTGGAACCGATAAGAATGGCCTTCGTTTTATATGTGTATTCTAATAAATAAATAATAAAAACAAAATCAGTGTGACATTTAACAGTGTAACGTTATAACATCTCATTCCATTTTAAGATGAAATTAAGGTCTTAAATTAAATAAATTAAATAAAAAATAAATAATAATATAAAAAATAAAATACAACAGTTTATTGAAACAATAATGGCAGGAATTGCCAAGTCAAGGGTTAATTTATTCTAAGATTGAAGTTAACCTAGCGTTAAATTAACTACTTTTAAAAACTACGATTAAAAAAAGAAGGCGTTGCCTTGAAATAAACTAGTTATGGATTAACTTTATTCTTGAGTTAATCCTCGAGAACATTTTATTCCGAACTAAGGAGTGAATCAGGATTGGCTTACATTTAGTCTTGAACTCAGCTTAACTCTTGCAATCTTGCTATAGGTCATAAAAAAAATATGAAGGAATTATAGAGTTACAACGAAGTATTTACATTTATTTTTTAATTGAGTTTTGTTTTTTTAAATTAATCTTGAGTTCAACAAACATTAATTTTATTTTATATTAGTTTTTTTTTTTACTTATAGAAAATACTTGATTTGTAGTATATCCATCATACATGAGTGTGTAATATACCCATGTATGTTTCTGCCTGCGTATTGGTAAAGAGCAAATTATGTTCAATCATAAACCATTGTTATGCTTCCCGATTCAAAATCAAGGCCATAATAATAAATTGATTTTTATATTCAATGGTACATAAAATACGAAAGTTAATAATTTTTAATTGTTTGAAGCGTTTCATAGAACGTAATAAGCGTGTCTTTTCTCCAAACTTTATCATTTACCAGGAAGAGCTTTGGTATTGATCTCTGTTTTTCAAAAACGACAATACCAATGGAGCTTAATTTATTAGTGGTGATTCTCCGTATGCTTTAATTATACAATGGTGTAAAAAGTCTGGATTACAAAAATATTTCCGACTAGTATAGAAGGGAATTCAGACTAGTACAGTTATAAATGACAGATGATCAAATTCAAGTATAGTTTGTAGAATATTCTGAAATAATCCGCATTTCGTCAATAAAAAAAAAAATTATTACACCTTATCCGATCTCCTTTCCAAAGAAGAGAGGAAACCAACACCAGACAAAAGCAACCAACTGCTAGGCAAAATATAATTTGTACAAGAGAGGTTTCTATTAGCCTTGCTGGCAGGTCCTGAGCCCTGAAGGTAGTGTAGAGGTTGTTGACTCTTTCACCTCTGCAGATCCTCGGTCCCGCCAAAGCTCGGTCGTTAAGTGCTAAGTGGCTGTCATCTGCACTTAGCTGCTAGGTCTAAACTTGCAATCTCTATCGCGCCTTACACTATTCCACTAGATCTAACTAATCAGATGAACCAATCTCTCATAATAATACAATAATTCATTATCTAAAACGTGATTAATTAATATGATGATATCAAATTAATTCCTTGTGAGATGTAAAGGTATAATATTAAACCAGTTTGGAACATAGATTTTAATCAGTCATATAGGTTCGCACTTATCAGTGTTATAGCTATAAAGAATAGACCGTACTAGAAGACACGTTGCATAATTTCATCATTGAACCTTGATGCGGTGATGTTGCGTGAATTGAATTGAGATTGTGCCCAGTAGGGTGAGAATAGGCCAACAAGGAATTCAGCAAATAAGTGCTCTGCTCTCTGGTGGATTGTTATTTAATCCATTAGTTTTCTCTTAATCACAATCTTCACTGTTAATCACTCGTATTTTTTTAATAAAAAATTCACTACTTCATAACTTTTTTGAAACTTGTGAAAAGTGTTGGTTTCTTGTGAATGAAAACTCAACTTAATGCTGCAGTAAATGAATTTTTTAAAGGTATTATCTACGAAGTTTTATTACTGTACTTTTTTTAGATGCCATGCTATTCTATTATGATTAAAATGAATAAACTACATGGGATGAAATTACCATTTTGGGCCCGGATAAAATTTATTTTTGATCCCTCAGAAAAAAAAAACCTAATGGTTGTCTAATCTCACCCTCTTAATGAGATGAGATTGTGCCAGTAATAAAAAAATTACTGACACCATCTACAACCTCTTAAATTTGTTTCTGTTACGAAATCACCCTTCTGGGCACAATCTCAACTCATTTTATAATACCACCGCCCATGAGGTTTACGCAACATGTCTACTAAACATTACTAATAAGACAGAACCTTGATATTACCAATTATAACCTATGTTGTAAACTGATTTAATGTTGTTCCTTTACAGCTTATAAGAAATTAATTTGATGTATTATATCATCATTATAATTAGTCACGTTTTAGATAATGGATTATTTTATTATTATGAGTGAAATGTATATCCACCTTTTTGCACTAAAGTAATCGAATTATATTGTTAAATAATCAAATATCGTTGATGTACTATGTTATGTTTTTCTGTCTTTGTGATGAATAGCCAAAACGTTTACTTATTTGTTATTTACTACTATTTTAGAAACTCAATATTTTAAGATCCTCCAATAATACTATGATATATAAAAATACATTAAGGATAGGATCCTTGAACAATGATACTTAATGAAGAACTCTACGCACCATCGGCCTATTCTACCAGCCAATGGTACGTGTCAAACGTGACTTGGGTTATCGAATCCTCCGCAAGTTTTTGGAGCAGGTAATGAGGGTAGTTGGGTAGAGATTGTAATAAGTATAGCAAAGTAATTAGGGTGATTGCAGCCTCTTGTAATGACCCAAGGTTCCCAATAATGGTGTTTAATGTTCATGCTGATTGGTTAGGCTGGAAATCCCGAAGTGTTGACGTCAACCGCAACTTGTAGTTTGCATATCGCCGTCGCCTAGTATTTCCTGCCCGGGGTTGACCGTCGCTAAGAACTTTTTTTACTATATGACCAAGGGAAAAGATTAAGTTCCCTAATTAAATTCAAAGGTTTTTTAAAAAATGCCTAGATTTTCGAATTTATAAAAAAATAGTCTGTTGGTCAGAAACTATAAACAAAAATAGTTATAAAAATATAGTTACCTAATTTGTAATTATATATATACTTTTTTATGGCTTTAATAAGTTTTTGTGATAGTAAAGTAATTAATATTCTACTCGTTTCCATAACCTAACGTGAATAACAAAGTAATTTATAGTTTAAATATTGTTAGCGTTAATTGCAATATATTTATAAATAGTGAAATTGTTTATTTTTATTTTCATGACAAATTACTTTTTTTTGTTATTAATAAATCCTATACGTCTCCACATCATTTACCTCCATCCTGGAACCATAAAATTAAATCTTGTTCATAAAAAAAAACTACTTGATTATTTTCAGTTTTTCAAACAGCATTCGAAAATTATAAAAGGCGAAATGAACAGAATTTTATTATTGTTGTAAGTGAAACCACTGCAAATAATCAGCTAAATTAGCTATTTTTGGCTCAATAACAACATCAATAAAGAATCAAGGTATAAAAAAAATCATCATTTTACGAGTATAAGAAATACAAGGTAATTTAGCGTCATAGGATTAATATCGCACAAAAATCTATTCTAACAATTTAATGTAATATTGTGGTAAAAAATTATGTTTGTATAATTTTTAAAAATTAATTAAGACAGCAATATATAAATGTAAATATTCATATCTTATAATTAACCGCCTAGAGAAAATGTTATAATAAATATTTGAGCTAAAGTGCCACCAAAGTAATTATATAAAAACGAATCAAATTAAACCTTCAATACAGTACAAAAGTTTATTTTTTTTTTAGAAAAATATAAAAAAGGTATAAAACTAAAATGATGGAAACAGCAATAAAATAAATTTAGTTCCTAAATAACAATAATAAAAAAATATATAAACATAGCTAAGAAATTACTCGAGCTACTGCAAGGTTCCTCAAAACATTTGCCCCTCTCAATACCTGCTTATCCTTTGCTGCCGTGTATGCATTCCATAATGTCATGAATGCATCGCATTGAGAATGCTTTTTTCTTCCCGCCCATTAACATTGAAATATACGACCGTGTACTTTTTCCAAACGATTTAACCAAAGAGCTCGGATTGCGGGCCAAGGTCGAAGTAACTTAGACGTTTATCTGATTCTTTTGCGGACAATACAAAACGGCATTCGTGGGAAGGCCGATGTTCTTGGGCGAGGGCAGCGGGACATCCAAACAATGGTGGGGAATCTTTCAATTAAGATCTAGTTATTGGATGATTATATCTACATCATAACATCATATATTTACGTTTCTTATATTATTATATAATATAATAACACACATTTTGTTTTTATCTTTTATAGTAAACTATGTGATGGATAGACGCTTATGTTTCAATTTTCAATTATTTCAAATTATGCTATATTCTGTGCTTGTCTTCCGTATTGTCCATCGAATATCTTGGTAAAAAAATAAATAATTTAATTATGATAAAATAAAAAGAAGGAAAATAGTTATGAATATTTCTGGTTATTCCAAGACATAATGTTAATTTTTCAACTGCACTTCGATTCCGACTATAATAACAAGACAAGCAGTCTTAACTTCCAATTAATCAAAAAAATACTACTTGACTATAATGTCTATTTGCATTTACGGAGTTGAGTTTCGGGGCTCCACTAAACCACCGGATTCTTCTTTTATCCAATCCTTACTATCCAAAATCATCAATGCTCCTTATTTTGTCAAAAATAAAATCATCCACAATGACCTCAATGTTTCAAATTTTATCGATTTGACCAAAACCGGTTATCAACCCTTCTGTGATACTCTCACTAACCAGCTTGTTTTCAACCTTGCATATCCTTCAATTCCTTATAATCCTCCTAGGCATCGAAAAGAAATATGGTATTGAGACCATCTAGCTCGAAATGTTATTGGAATTCTATCAAGGGGTAGAATATACCGTCCCATCGTTATATAATTCATATCACATTTACTAGATGTATACTTAATTTACAGTTGTAAATTTCAGTTATTAAAAAATAATAATAATATTAATTTTCTAACTAAGTGCTTCAAGATTCATATCGCTATATCTAGTGCATCCATATTTCATGGCTGAAGAGGTATGATCACTCAAGCTATTTGTCAGGATTTATCGCTTGCTCACTTGCCGTCATCTCGCTTATTTAACTGCATTAATTTTTTTCTAATTGGCAATCCGTGTCTTCAATGATGTAATAATGGCCTGTTGTTGCGAAACGGACGTCATCAAGAGTCCAAACGATATAATCGTATGTGGATGTGTGAGATTCTCCTGTTTGTGACTACTAATTATATTATGTAAATAGGGATTTTATTATTAATACATTCGTTGTAATAAAAGTTGAATAAAAAATAGTAAAATTTTTAAAAAATGTACGATTAACTTGGAATCCTCTTACTAGACTGAAAATACTGGAAACTGCACGTTGGTTCCGACTGTTACTAGACAAACGGTCTAAGCTCTCAATAATAATAAGGCCTCCTGAATTTTGGGGATTCAATGATCTATGGAATTCCTCTCGAAGACAATCCTTACAATCGAAAATGCTCCTTACTTTGTCAGAAATAAAATCATGTATACTGAAATTCACCTTAGTGTTGCTTAAAATTAACTTCTTAATACATATAGCCGACCTAGTCTGAATAAGATATCAATTCTTCCATAAAAAAACTCTGATCACCCAAACCCCACTTCCTCTTCTATTCCCAATAATCCTTCAAAGTGCTTGAAAAGAAGATGGTCTCGAGACTTTCTATGTAGAAACGTTATAGGCGTACTACCAATCAGTAGTCTCTTCACAATGTCATTATCTCTTTTATACAACATCTAATTATATTTTTAGCTTTATAAAAATAAAAATAACATTACATAATAAATTTAATCCATAAAGTATTTTCTATGGTGTTCTATCTCTATCTCCGATCAATCTTTAAGCATCTTCTCAATACTAAATGAAAAAAAAAATTGAATTTATCTTTTACTGAAGTAATATTTTATCTTTTGTCCCATCTATTTATGTGTTCCGAAATTCTCCTCCCTTACAAAATGATCTTTAGACCGAAAATAGAGGTAATCTGAGCTAAATCTGCTGGATAAGCAGGATGAGAAAGGATTTCTCAAGACTCAAGAATTTTTGCTTCATCACTTTGGATATGTGAGGTCTGGCTTTGGTGTGGTGCAAGAGTTCACCTAAGGGCTTTGTGAATCATCACATAGCAGCATCTCTATCACTGACATAGTATGTGCTTCCCCAGTTCAATTAGATTTTAACATTTAAGTTCAAACCGCAAATAAATCCCCAAATTGTCCTTTATCACTTCCATGTTCAATACTGAATTACTATTTAAGATTTTATTCTTTAATATAGAATTTAATAATCAGAACTAAATACAACAAATCCATACAATTTGAAAGTAAACGTAAACTAAGACGTAAAGGTAAACAATTATTTTATTGTGCCTTTATATGAATAGGTAACAACTTTTTTTTACAGCCCATTACTTTTAGGAGAAATATTTCACATAAACTCCTCAAACAAATAACTGCTACGAATCAAACCATATTATCACTCTCTACATTCTTAAAGGTTCTAATGAAATTTATGTTAGAAATAAATTTACACACAATGATACTATCTCATATATACGATGTGTAAGTACTTGCTAAATTCCATATCGTCACATTATTTTTCAAATCATCTCACGAAGATCCTCCCAGATATCCTGTACAGATCCTCCCAGATATCCTGTACATGGCCTTACGTAGGACAATCAGTGGAGGTTAGGTTACGTTGATGTTTTCCGGGTGATAATGTTTGCTCATTACGTCCCTTTTGGATTTCCTGTTATTTGTAGTTTCAATGTTCTTATAGGTAACTTTGGGATTGGGTAGCCTATTGTTAGGCAAAGCAATAGAAACCTCTGGACCCGGGTTCCAATCCGGCTGTGCCAGATAATCGGGTCAACCCAGCCTCATAAAACGAGTACTCTTAATTGGGTAAAAATCTAGCGGTCGGGCATTCTGACCAAATCACCTCCTTGCACAACCATTGGTCTAGTAAAAGTACTTCCTTACAAATTACTGCACCCTTGATCCTTCTTGGAATGTAGCGGTTCAGTTTTTTTTTTATAGGTAATTTGGATTGATAGTGTAAAGCGCTTTATGTCAATTGGCATTAAGTGAAAGCAATTTCCTACTCTGCTTTCCTTTGTATTATATATTATTCATAATAGTATTTTCTATACTTTCATTTATAAGGAATTTTATTTCCAGTTATATTTCCGAGTGTGCAACATTTTTATTTGTTTACCCTTTTTCCTTCTTTTTTCCCCTTTTTTCTTTTTTTTTTTAAGTATATCATATTTTATAATAAATTTTACGTTTCTATATCAAGTATGATTTTTTTTTATATCTAGTTTTATTATTGTTATTATGTTTTTGTGAAATATTGGTTTTCTTTTAATAGTTTTATAATGTTATCAATTGAGTCTCCTGAGTCTTTTTGTATAACCTCTCTACAACGTAGAATTGTATAGCTTGATGTAGCAATGTTCCCACTGAATGTAGTACTGCTGAGCAGTATCTAAAAAAAATTATTTTATTTTTTGTGGTGTTATGTAATCGTAAATAAGTATAGAATAATAAGAATGTTGTATGCTACAAAATTAAAGATGAAAAATATTCACATAGGCAGTCAGGTATTGCACTAAGATTTTTTTTTATTATTCAATAAAACTCAATGAGGAATGTTTTGAGATTTACATGAGTAATTGTTGTTCTTCTGTTAATCCTACACAACCATTGCGCCAAAGGAACAATCGAATATTTATGAAACGACAGATATTGAAATTTCAATAAATGACAATAAGTTGTTAAATCAAGTTGGAGTTGTATCCTACTCCCATTATGAAATGTTAATGAATATTTACTCGTAATCCTTGGTTTGTTAGTATATTTAAAATGATTAATTAGAGTTATAGGAATGACAAATTGAATGGAAGAACATTCTAGAAGCCACTACTATCCATTTGCAATACACAGATTTTTTTATATTTACAATAAAATATTTGAACTAATAATAATCTATTATTTTATAAAATACTGTAACATAAAAAAAAAAAACTGAACCACTACAACCAATGGAAGGTCTGGGGTTCAATACTTTGTAAGGAAGCACTGATTTCTATTACAATTATTGTACAAGGTGGTGATTTGTTCAAGATCATGCTCAACCGCTGATTTTTCCCGAATTAAGGGTAACCACTTAACAGAGAAGGAGTGGGTTACAGGAGGACTCACAAACCCACAGTTTTACTCACGGCTAAAGTAACTTTTTTTTATGATATACTGGGAGGGGGGTTTATCTATAGGTGACCAACCTATTCTAACCATGGGGAGGAGGGTCAAGTTTTTCATTTTGTGGGACCATCATTCAATGAAAAAAGTCAACGCCCCAGGCCGGATTCGAACCGGCGCCGCTAAAGTTCCCAGGTGGAAAAGACCTGCGCCTCAACCAACTGAGCTACGGACGGAGAGAATAAATAATTATCTGCCACAGCAGGATTTGAACCCTGATCCTGGGACGCAGTAGTGCCTTATTCACTGAGCTACCCTGCTTCCCTTAATATAAAAATAAAATTTTGCAATAAAAATGAAATATTGATAATATTTTATTTGTGTATATACAAATTTGATATTTTAAAACATTGTTATAATTTGTGCTGTGTAGTTTCAGAACTATAGTTAGCTTTTTGCCGAGAAAAAAGAACAAAAAAAAAATAAAAATAAAATCTAGGCATCCAAAGGACGAGCTGGCCACATCCGCGAAATAAAAAATTCGACCTTGCTTCAACAGCATCAAATAGAAACTACAAACAACTTAACTCGCTAACTATTCGAACCTGCTGATGTGATTTTAGTCTGACATGCTTTGCTCCTATGTAATTTCCGATGACACGTGTGTTTCATCAGTGAATAATGACTATTATTGTCGGGAGCTATTTCAAAGAGTCAGTTGAGAGAAGGAAATAATTTTAAAAATTTCTCACGATTTAATTACTAAATAGTATTAGTTTTAAGCAGAAATATGTTATAAAATTGAATAGAAAATGCCCTGCAACATGCTACTGGCAATCACTCAATTTTAGGTCAGTATGTCCTAAAGAACCTTATGTAAGATGACATTCCCTCTTCAGTTCGGTTGGATGGATGCCTCTACGTATCTAGGTTCCGCAATCCTACACAAGTGGTCCAAATCCTTAAGAGAGTGGTAAATCTGAACCAATCCAGTTCCCACAAACTCTTGGCTAAACTATAGCTTCCAAATTTCGCAATGCTAGTCATTTCGCCATTCAAAAATACCATTTATTCTGCAATATATGTGCCGTTATTTTTCATTTTGTTTTGAACTCTTTCTTATCTATAAATCTCTGCGAAACGGTTAGGACTTAATGATAAATAATGACTCATTATGACTCAAATAGTCAATAATAATAATAATACACATTAATATAACTTGTTCATGCCAAGTTATATTAATGTGTAAATAGCTGTAGTATTTAATTTTAAAATAAAGGGATATATTTATGATTTGTATTGTAAAATTAACGGTCAGTGAGGATTATTTGCCTAGCTACGGATCAACAATCTATAAAATTCAACAGTATAAATTCAGTCGCCATTTTAGTTGTTCATCTGACTCTGTTACCAGACCGTGTCTGCGTGAATTATATGGTGTTCAAATATTTAATTTTACTTGGGATTAATGGTAAACAGCCACTGCGTCCGATGATTGCTATGATAGTATTTAATTTAATTAAGGTTGTACGATTGGTTACCTTAATGTGAACCAGTATAGACGTGGGCCCACTAATTTTTTACCACTTTTGAAAGTTGGCCCTAACATCTGCGTCTACGAAAAGTCGGCATAAATCGATATTTTTTTGTTTATTTATGTTTTTCTTTGCTCACCGCACCACCCGACCATCTTCTCCAATCAGTAATCTACGGTCAACTATCTACGCCTCATTATTCAAGGAATGAATTTGAAAATGTTAAAATAGTTACTTTTTCAGAAAATTTTAAATTATGTTTTGAGAATTTTGCCTTATCTTAACTTATAGTATGTAGTCTTGTGTACTATTTAATATACTTTAAAATGCTACTTGCCCCATATCTGTTGGTATATTAGGGAAGCTTCTACAACCAAAACTTGTTCTCTGTTTTTAGCCCATTTTTCTGACCTTTATTGCTGTTTAGTTCAAAAACGAGTGGACATATCTCAGTAAAATTTCAATTTTTTAAAAATCTTTACTTATAGAATAACTGTGCTAAACGAGTCTGCAGGAACGACTCATGTGAAGAAATATTTTGAATTAGTTGTACAAGAAGTAACGTTCTTCTTAAACAAATAAAAAAAAAAAAAAGTTTCAAATATCAAATAAATTGATAATTCCCAAATTACATTTCAGAAAATAATTTGAAGGCCTCCAATATCGTAAAATGCCTTTAGTTAAATTGCATTTAATAATATAAATAAAATAATTAAATCTTAATAAATTTGGAGAAATTAAATATAATTTCTTTTCATTAACTTGAGAAGCGCTTTAGGTTAGTTTGATTTCTTAAATAATTTCTATTTAAAAAAAAAAAAAAATGATGAGTGAATTCATAATTGTGTCATACAATAATTCCCTCTAGAAATTACTTCAAATGGTGCCCTAAAAACGTGGTATTTCAATATTTAACCGATGCCCAAGGGAATACATTAATATATTACATTACCATATATGTTATTTATCTAATGCAAGTGTTCAATATTTAAAGGAGTGCAGAGTTTCATGGGTTCATGTTGTAACGGGAACGAGGTTGTGCCTTTCACAACAGAACCATCGTAGAGATTTCAAACTGAGGGAAACACAAAGAATTTATTTATTTGAATAATTAGAAATTATTATAGATGATAGTTATATCCGAATCAAATTTATCATATTCAAGTCAAAATATAATATACTGTTTCACAATTGGTGACTGGTAATTTTAAAAATCAATTTTTTATAGTAAATTATTATATTTCATATTAAGAATATTATTGTGTCTGATACAGACAGTTAAGTTCGCATAATATTAGCAGATATTTATATTCGTTTTAAAATTGCATATTTTTTCATTATATGCAATTTTCAAGTATATATTTTCATAATTCCTCAAAGTGATTACAAATTATTATGAAATATAAAATCACGAAACTACTTTGCTCTTTGTTTTTCTAATTTGCTGATTTACAAGACGCGACACTTGAGTATTTATGGAATCTAGCAGGAAAAAGACAATCTTTTTTTTAATTCAAAATTATTTATGCTTATTTGAAAAATTATTACTATATTTATGCAATAAAAATATGAATTTTGGAAGATACATTAGTTCTTAACTAAAGAAATTAAGTCTGCTAATTACAATTATTTTTTATTTAAATATATACAATCAACCTAAATAATTAGTAAATCACCCTACTTAAACCTTGATGTTAAAACAAATTATAATGGTATATCACTTAGCGTATCTTAAGTCGCTTTCGTTATCAATGCTGCAGGCTCATCTGAGTTATGAAAAAGTTTGAATGATTCTAAAAATACCTGATTTGTTTCGGAGATAATTGTGTCTATATCAGTCATAATTTTAAAAATTACCATTCATCACTTTTGAAACAATTTATGATTTTTTCATAAAATTTCGTATCATGATAAATTCAATTCCGATATAACTTTTATTTATAAGCTATGATATAAATTTTTTTCTCCCGTGTGGGTGACATTGGTTTATTCCATACAGCCAAAAATTAATTATCTATTTTTTATGAAATCTCTGTTGGACAGTTTGCCCAAAGACTTTGTTACTGCTATTATTTATTAAGTTAAATGTACCTGATTTAATAATATACTATAACATAACAGATGTTTGTTTATGGATGTAACATATTTTTGCATAGTCTGTTATCTTTAATATAATATCATAAATAATATTTTGATTTTTATCTAGAACTTTGAACTATATTTCTCGTTGATTCGAATATAATACATCCGGTCATCTTCCCATTGAAAAGTTTCAGTTATGCCTATTTTGTGCAGGTAAATTCCACACTTCTTCCTAAGTTAATAATTTTATAATTATAACTTACAATAAGTTATAAAAGTCTTTCGTATGGATTGAAAAGTATTAATAATTATCACAAATGTTTTCATTTGTATTAAATCGATGAAGCACGTGCGTAGCACTGACTAATACAAATTTAATAATAAATAAAAAATAAATGAAAATATTAAAAAAAGTTGTTTATGATTTTTTTTAAATATTTATTTATACATAAAACTGACTTGAACGTTTTCGTGGCTTTCAAGCAACAATGGCCTGACTACTCAGCTTTCTAAAGTTGTAGCCTACTTTCTAGTCATAGGCCTTCCTTCTCACTAATTACGGTCACCTTACTGGTATTTCGTCTGTCTAATTCACGTACTTCCAATACACAAACAAAATATATTTAAGTGTTATAAATGTATTCTTCTTGGTATAATGCACGTACAGTTTCAGTCTGCTATAATTGCAGATTTCGTATCATGAAGATACAACTATGTGAATAGAGAAGGGTTAGTTTTCAGAATCTCAAATCAGGTATTTGACTAATAGAAAATTTCAGTGAGATATTCAAGAGATCTAAAAATAGGGTCATTCAGCAAAATCCTCACGTCAGGGGAATTCCACCTGTCAGACCTGCTTTTGGAAAACGAGGGAAAGAAGGGTCCCAATACGGGCTCAATGCTCCTACATTTCATAAATACTCCCCTTATTTCATAAATTCTTTTTTTTTTTCTTCATCTCACTCTCAGGAATGAGAGATGAACGTGGCAAAATGTCAATGTTTATTTTTTATATTTATTTTTTTCGTCCTTTTTCGTTTATAAGTTTTGTTCTAAATAATTATTTTTTTAAATTTATTTATTGATAGATATTACAATCTGACACACAGTTTGGGCAATAGGTAATAGTGATGAATGATCTCATACATACTAAAATAAAAAATAGAAATAAATAAATTAAAAAAAGAGAAGAAGAAAAAAAAATAAATAAAAAAAAAATAATAATAAAAAAAAACTCTTAAAATGTGCACAATTACTAGAAATCAAAATTTATGAGTCTGCCAAGTATAGGTAGGTGGAATAAAAAATGGCGGTTGTTTTAAAACGTTAAAAAAAATTAATTTTTCATTCGGAGCTCTATATCTTTAAAATTACAAACAATACTTTTTTTTTTTTCTTATTGATAGATTTATTTATTGATAGATATTACAATCTGCCACACAGTTGTGGGCAATAGGTAATATTGATGAATGATCTCATACATACTAAAATAAAAAAAAAAATAAATAACTAAATAATTATTAGTCACAAGTTATCACTTAACCTAACAATAACATCTACATGTGTAATAATTTATATAACTATAATATTATTATGCTTGTATTCTTCCGATTTTCTGACAAAGTCTCGATAGCTCTAAACTTGAACAGATGGGTGGTCCTGATTTGTTGTTTACTTATTTATTATTAATTTTATTTTATTTTATCTTTTCTCAATCTTTATTTGATCTCAACTTACTTGTTTAATTTCCGTCTTTTAATGTGTTAAATTTTATTTTCTCATATCTACTTTTCTAATTTTAGGTGTTACTGCCTGTAAATTTTTAACCTTGTAGTTTGCGTAATTTTTCCTATTCTCGTCATTCTTTATTTTATATTAATACTATTTTATTTCTTCTATCCTTTCTATAAAATTTTCTTTTCACTTATTTTTATATAATTTTAACCCTACTTTAATTTATATTTTTGTATATTATTATCTTACTTTGTCAAAATATTTTTAGTTGTTTTTGTATCTTTTTAGCTTTGATGAAGCTCTACAAAGTGGGGCGAAACGTCGGAAAATAAATAGTTATTAACTACATGTGTCCCGTTTTGACCGTACCCCTGACTATATATAAGTTAAAAATATTTGTTTTTTCATTTTCCTATAATTGTGATTCTCTGACTAGTGGGATTTTTGTCGGGCTTTTATGTAATTTCCAATACCGAAATTCTAAAGTTTGCATATTGAGTAATACTAATAACATTAATTTAAAGTTAGGCAGTTGCAGATTATTGGGACAATAAAACAATAAATGCATGTGGCTGTGTTGTACATTATTGTTAAATTCTTCCTTTCACTGAAAACAAAAATCTGGTTACATTTCGAGATCACTTAAGAAACTAAAATAAAATCAGAACTTTTATTTATTTATTATGTTTTTTCAAATCTTTCTTGAATCTGACTTAGGGTAGAGAACAATTCTACCACCCATAGCGAATATTTTGTAGCACCTATTTTCTTTGTATCTTCCTTTTTTTTAAAATGTTTTGAATTCACGTCGATGCCAAAAAGAATATAAAATCTTCTTAGTCACGACCTACAGTGCGAATATGAACTCAGGAAATAAAAAAAAAAAAAAAAGCAGGTGTAGAATCTTCGCCAATATTTTCCTAACACAAAGAAGTACACAAACAAACTGAATCAGCTCTTTTCTGATCCAACAACAGTAAAATATCGTGTCATATATTTGTGGTCTTCATGAGCTCTGCAGGGGTCTGTTTGGCGAAGGAGATTTGTAGTCCTGTTTACAGAAATAGAAGAGTCGAGAGCGCATATCATTAATCAAGGTGGCTTTGTATTCACCGGGAACAAGTGAAGGCCTCCAAGCCTTCAACGTCATTGGCTAAGAATGTTTCGCCTCAAGGTGTATGTGATCCTTTATCGACGTTTTGTCCTGCCTGGGACAAAGGATGGCTAAATGGTGGCTCTTAATCAAATGGCGTCGCTTCGGTAGGAAGAGGACCTGTTGACCATTTGTTGTTACCATCTCAAGTAGAACATTATTAATCATACCATCCTTAACACTTTTATATTTATTATATCCCTTTATTTATAACTCTTGACTGGTATGACAACGTCGAAATGCAGATTGGAATTACAACAGACAGGTGGTTGGGAGTAGGTCAGGTTGGGTTGGAGCCACTGACCTCCATTTTGTTGCAATCACTTTGACCTTTCTTCTTAGTCATCGATGTCTTTGTTGCATGTCTATTCTTCTATAAGATTTCGCTAATGTGTTCTTTTTACTGGATAAAAACCGGCCGCATTACTTATATGGAGCCCTGATAATCTGTGAACTGCTATTTTACTTTACTGGTGCTAAATTGTTAAAAAGAGTGAAAAATCTCGAATATCATTCTTACGGAATAGTGAGGCATTAAAATGGAGATATTTTAATAATATTGGGAATTTATAAATTAAATGATGATGATACCAGATGTGAATAAATATGTTTTTATAATTTTTTTTCCTGATTTAAATTTAGCTTGCGTATTTATATCATAATACATATTCATGTTTTAGTACTGTTTCGGAGACTTTCCATTTCCATATTTACTATAATATTTATTCATCTATCTTTTTGGATTTTTTTTTATATAAAAAAAATAAATAAATTCTATTTTTCAATTTCAAAACCAAGAGTGGATTGCTTAGTTCCTTATCTACGGTAGCGATAAAATTTGGCTTTTTACTCTAAAACCTAAACATTTGGATCAGGTTTTAATGTAACAGTGTGGCCACTAGCCACAAAACCTAAATACCTGCAAATGCTTGGTAAACAAAGAAAGTAACAAACATCGGTATCCACACGCTTGTGAGTTCCAGAGAAGCAAACATTAGACGTTGAATTTGTGTCGGCTATTATCTTCGATTTACACTTTTTTTATTATAAGGAGGAACAAAATAAAAATATAGGAAATGAAAGGAAACTTGAAAATTGCTGAAGTAGGTAGTATATGATTACAAATTATAGAATTAGTCCCACATAACCTATAAATATAACTTTCTTAGTAGAAGTTTTATCATTTACTTGTTAATTTAATTATCCAGACATATTATGTGTTTATGAATGTATATTTATGCTGTGTTAAATTAAATTAAACCGTTAAAATTTATTTATAATATTCGAAACAATGTATTTTCACTCAATTATTAGAGTTTTATATACTACATGCTCTCTATAAACTAGAGTTAATTAATAAAATAATAATACAAAAAGCACAACTATTTATCTGTTGGAAGCTCTAAAACAATGCTAACCTAGTACAAACGTGTGGATGCTGCAGGAGCACTCCAAAACATATACTTGGCAAGTACATTCAGGCCAACTTGTTCCGGCTAATCCAAATAAACTATCTACTTGCATGCTAATGTGCGAATTTGGCATAGTTTGGCAAAGGTGTAGCTGCGTCTTAAGACTATTTCCTGGAACGTATTACGTTACAGTTAGTTTACCTTCCGCTTGAATCAAACACTTCGTCTCTCTCACCGTAATAGCTATTGGATTCAATCGATGGAATCTATTGATTTTTTAAACTTGCACTAAGTAGAAACTAGAGAACTAGTGTAGGATACTGTTTATTTATATATTATATCTGAAAAGGCATTAATGCTAAACTGTAAGATAAGTTTAGTCAGTTTTATATCTATGCGGGTATGCTTATACCGATAAGCATTAAATAAACTCTCAGGGAGAAAGTTCGTGAAAGAACGTTCAATCTGATTGGACTGGAAAATGTTTACTTCGAATAGAATTAATAGTTGTCTCTATTAGAAACTTCTAGTTCCCAAAGCCACTGCTAGACTGATAATTGTTTCCTATTAAAACTAGAACATGTCTTTCGTAGTTCTACGTCATCAGAAGACACTATCACCAAGGGTTCTCGTCGTTTCCGGCTCACTCCCTAGACTTCCTTGGGAAAACTCCCTCATTGTCAACTTCCGTAGTAGATTTTAATACGATGTTTTACGTAATTTAGGTTTAGAACGTGATATGTGTAGATATGGAATAATATAGCTTGAGATAAATGCTGAAGAAAGTTTAATTTCAAATATTGATTCTGTAATTGATTGGAGAAGTTGGTCGAGGGGTGCGGTAAGCAAAGAACAACATAACTAAACAAAAAAATATTTTAAGTATATATTTTTTCTTCAATTTCTTGAGATAGGTAATTATTTATTAAATAAATCAAAAATTGTATCCTTGTATAGTCTCAACACTTTTTATTCCCTTTTAATATATGAGACCAAAATGAAATTTAAATTAAATTAAAAACATGGCAGACCTGATTGAGTGGAAGGTTATAAATAGTTTGTTTTTATGGTAGTGATAGTATTGATAAATTGAAAATTAAAAGTTTTAAATATTTATGAATTTTAGAAAATAGGTAACTAAACATAAGCTTAGGCAAGCTGATTAATAATAAATATGACTCTCTAATAATTGACTTTTTATAGGGTGATTTGAATTATAATTAATGACCTGGGCAGAATAGCCTGCAAAAAATTTTTTAATTTTGATGTGAGGTGAGAATTTATATTGAAGGTATGCTATATTATTAGTGATAATGTTGTTGTTATAAATGTTACGAATGAATATATAATATGAGCTGTTAAATATTTAGATTGTCCTTGAGGATGGCCGAAATGGCTTAAACGTTGCACTATTGATGGAATAAAAAGTGTTGAGACTATACAAGGATACAATTTTTTATTTATTTAATAAAAAAATATTTATTTTTGCCGATGTTTCGACCCGATTTTCAGGTCTTTATCAGGGAGTAAAGCGGAGAAGGTAGGCTAAAACTTGAGTTATGAGTTTTAGCCTACTTTCTCCGCTTGACTCCCTGATGAAGACCTAAAACTCAGGTTGAAACGTCGGCAAAAATAAATATTTTTTTGTTTATTTATGTTGTTCTTTGCTGCCCGCACTCCCCGACCAACTTCTCCAATCAGTATCTATGGTCAACTTTCTACACCTCATTGATTCTTTAACTATCTGAAGGTCCAGCTACACATTTACCAAACTATGACCAATTCGCTCATGCATAAGCGTGTGGAAGGGTTATTTGAATAGGTTGATATAGATTGGCTTGAATTTGTGGCCGACACGTTGAATGTGGGTTTTTAGACACAAGTCAAAGGGCGTTTGGGCAAGCATCCACATGTTTGTGCTCAATTAGTATTTAATATTAATAATAATAAAGGCCTAACGAACCCGAAGGTTGATGCGGTTGATGCCGATACCACCAAACGCTCTCTGCATACATCCTTCCAGTGATGCCCCTCCAAACCCCATTCCACTAAATCTGTTTTAACGTAATCCTCCCATCTACGTTCCGGTCTACTCCTCAGACGTTTACCCGTTGGTTCAGTGTTCATTAATATTTTAGGGGTCCGCTCGTTTCCAGGCCCTACAACCTTACATGCCCATCTTATACGCCGCAATGATATAACTTGAATTATATTTACCGGGTGTAGGTCCCTTAATTCAGCCTTGTGTAATATTCTTAATTCTCCCGTTAATTAATCCTTTTTCGGTCCGAATATTTTGCGTAATACTTTATTTTTGAAAACCTTAAGGTGCTGTTCATCCCTTAGTGTAAGAGGCCACGTCTCGCATCCATAAAGAACAGTGGGAAGGGTAATAGTTTTGTAAATTCTAATTTTTAAGTTTTTCTATAGAAGTTTTGCTCAGTATGTATTTACTTTTTATAATTATTTCCGGATAATTATTTATGTTCTCCGTTTTATAATCGATTAAAGAATTTCACCAACGTTCAGAATTAACTCTAGTTTAAGATTATATGTTTTAAAAGTTTATTAATTTGGTGTAAATTCATCACCATACAGTTATTTTTTTTTAAAATCATATTACTTAGTATGATCTACCTATTTTTTAAATTAACAACTATTGTAATATTTGGTCTAATAAATATGTCAGCTTCAACTAATACTGAGCGAGATTCAAACCCACAATGACTGGCAACCATGGCAGGTTCATATCGTGTAGCAAGCTCGTTATATAACAGACATACAGACGGATTGTACACACTTTCCCCGGTCTCGTGTAACAGTGGCACACTGTACTCCATTGTGTTCTCTTTCGGGATCCTTGCGTCAGATATCTAGATCGCCCATTACCCATCTGGAGTAACCGTGACGGACATGTCTAAAGTTCTACCAATCCTCTGAAGCCTTTTTTTACATGGAAAATATCTTTGTTTTCTTCAGGAGGAAGAAACTGAATTGCAACCTGCATGTAACTTCTGGTTGCAAAAAGATGGTAGTGTCGTTATCCATTCCAATATAAGTTTATAGTATCGCAGATTCCTTATTTTACTATGTATTTCGATAGAATTATTTTTTTTTTAAAACTAATAGTAAATGTTTTAAACGTAAAATAAGTATGCCTCTTAAGGGGTTTCAAAAACGGACTGGGATGTCAAGATTTCATCATGCTATTTTTAGTTATATAATCATAAAGAGATTGTAACATCATCGTCGTACATCGTCCAATATTTTTTTAAATTGAATATTTTAAAGGTAAGTAACATAGGCTCTATGAGAGAGCGAGAATGGTTGGTCCCATTGAAGAATTTTAAAATATTGAGTTTCTAGATTGTTTTAAAAAAGCAATACGTCACACAAAGGTTGTGGGAACCAGAAATTGTCTTAAAAAATAATAAAATAACTACTTATTTCATGTTCAGTGGAATCTAGTTTTGTTTAGGTAAAATATGGAGGATGTCATATTGAACTATTCCCAATTTTTTTTTCCTTCCTCTTCCGGCTAATTGTTCCACACTTTTCTCAATTAAGTGTCAGGAGGTTTTACTCATTAACTTGAAATTATTTAATTTTTATCACAGGGAAACTTTCATTCGAAAATAATTATATTAGAGAATTCCGTGAAAGAATATTTCTGTCTTCTTTGATGTGTGACATGCTTAAATAAAAACAATTTTGAACTGAACCAAATAATTATGACATATATATTTATATTTATATAAATATTATATATATTTATAAGTTCAATCTGTAAGTTTTTATTTTTTTGTTCTATGTAATGTAAATTTGGTAATTATTTTTCTGAAAAAGTGTTTTTTTGTGTATTTTTACACCATTCTAATGTATTTTTTTTATTCTTATTTAAAGAACCGACATTCTGTACTAAGATCGATGAACAAGAACGAGCTCTCTGGTTTGTTTGTTTTGTCAAGAATGTTTCCAACCCTGAATGCAAGGTCGCCCAGTTTTAAGTATACGAGCAACCAACCTGTCTACTTCGTATTTACGAGCAATTAAGGAATTTAATTTCATTTTTTTAAATAAAGAATAATCCATTTACGTTTTATAATTCGTTTAAAGAAAAATATAAAACCACGAGTGAGCAATCTGCTAGCGTAGAATAAGTGAAGAGTCAAGGAATTTATCGAATATGAAAGAAAAATCAGTCAATTTTTATTAAAAAAACTCGAGAGCGAACATGCTCTCATGACTTCGAGTCATTAAATGTCACTAGAAATTTAAATTGATTCGTTCACAGGTATAAATATTACACAAGTAAACTTATTAATGGTGTACTTATGGATTTTTTTGTGTTAAATAATACTCTACATTGTTACAAGAACTCATAGAATTTCGTTCTTCTGTTTTAAGCTAGCATATAAAGTATTTTAGGACTTTTTTTTTGCAGTCAACACATCCAATTTTAGGAAGTTTTTTTTGGCCAAGACTCCCCCATTGGAGTCCTATACTGCGTAACCATGGTTGGGGGTCAAAGTTTTTCATTTTGTGGGACCCCCACTCAATGAAAAAGTCGACGCCCCAGGCCGGATTCGAACCGGCACAACCAATAGACATCAATTGGTAAGACTGTGGCTTAACCACCCAATTTTAGGAAGTTATTAATTAAAGATTAATTGAATATCTCATATTGATGAGTTAAATTTTTATTAAAATCTTGATTTTTAATATTTATTTGACTGGGAAAATTTAAGTTTTTAAATAAACTGAATAAGTTAATAAGAATTAAGTGCTTTTAGTAGAAAACTCTTCAGTTGCCTTCATTGTTTGTCTCTTCTTCATGTTTTCTCAGTATATATATCATGGCCTGTTATAACTATTTCAACGCCTTAAAATTTTACCAAAAATAGCCTGGAAACATGGAAAAGTAAGGGAATTCCATAAAATGATTTTGACATACACCCTTTGGAAGTTTATTGTTTTCTTGTACCGACATAAATAAAAAAAAAAAAAAAAAAATTCATGTTTTGTTTTTATAACAAGGAAATTCAAGGAATTTTTATAATATGAAAAAGTTAGGAAATCAAGGAAGTTTTTTAATATGAAAAAGTTAGGAAATCAAGGAAGTTTTTTAATATGAAAAAGTTAGGAAGTCAAGGAATTTTTCTAATATGAAAATGTTAGGAAGTCAAGGAATTTTTCCAATATGAAAAAGTTAGGAAGTCAAGGAAGTTTTCTAAAACGAAAAAGGTAGGAAGTCAAGGAAGTTTTCTAATATGAAAAAGTTATGGAATTTTATTTTTAAAAAACTCTTGAAAGTCTAGGATTTTTATAAATCTTGGGAAGTCAAGGAATTATTCAGATATTGAAAAGTCTGGGAAATTTTAATAAAAAATATTCCTTATGGGTATTTCGTGTTAAATAATGCTTTGTATCGTTTTTAACAATACTCTTTATTGTTAAAAGAACTCATATGACATCTGTATAGTATTTTAAAGTAGCATATAAAGCAATTTAGTACTTTTTTTAGAGTCAATACCTCCACTTTTAGGAAGTAATTATTTAAAGATTATTAAGTGAGTATCTCATATAGATAAGTTAAATTTTTATTAAAATGTTGATTTGTTACATCTATTTTTCAAAGCTGACATAAATAAAAAAAATTAAATAAAGTTAATATTTTGTTATAACAAGGAAAAAGTGACAGAAAAAATACCGATGTAGTTATATAAAGAGAGCACAAATTTTTGAAAATGGTTTGTTCCACTTTCCCTGTAAACCGGTCGCATGTAGATGTCTTAGAAACCTGTTTAGTTTTTTCTAGAATTTTAAACGTGATTTTTTACTATGTTCAAGAAAGATTAGATAGATGATAAAAAAAAAATATATATTATAAAAAACATATACCTATGGACCTGTTCAATGCTATTTTATTTTGATTTAGGTATGTCAAAAAAATATATAGAATACCTGGACTGTATTTCACTGAAATATTCTGTAATATAAAATATTATACGAAGTAGCATTAAAATAAATATATTTGTAACCTGAAGAAGGTTACAAGCATTGTTGTGATAAAGTTTTAACAAATAGTGACTGTGATAAATGATTTTAATTTTGGTTTTAATGAGAATATTGACTAATTAGAAATTGTTGTTTTGACCTGGGCAGAATAGCCTGCATGGAGTTAGAGTTTTAAATTATATAATTCCAAAATTGTATTAAGTAGATTGTCCCTGAGGATGGTCGGATTGGCCGAAACGTCGGACTTATAAGAAAAATAAAGTTTAGAGACAAAAATGGATAGTAATTAAATTATTTATTTAAAAAAAAATTACCAGTCTCAAGAAAGTGCTTAAGATTATAAATAAAATAAAATAATTTTTTAACTCACCTTATCTATGACTAGGTTGACAATACTGCTAAAGAATATCGCTATGAAGATTCCGACGAATATGAGAATCAGCGAGACTATGATGACTACCCCTGTAACAGAAATAAATAAATTAATTAACTAAGTTGTATTACTTTAATTATGATTTTTTATGAATAATTATTTTTTAAATATTCCTTCTGCTGAAATATTTTTACAAGCGTTTTGTTGTTGTAGACCTTTTTTTTTTTTTGACACAAATACGTAATAGACAACGAAGTACTAACTTAGTGAAATAATTAGGGTATACAATTAATTAAAAAATAATACGCTAATAAAGTCCCAATTACCGTATTAAACTGTATGAGATTTAATACTAAACCAACAGTATGAGAACGTTGCCTTATGTAGTATGAAAAGTTCCCAGGTATGTGTAAGTGCTGATACTGTTATGTTTAATGACTTCATTAAACATTCAATTCACATGCAATCTATTCAGTAAGTTAAATTTGGGTTTTATAGTTTCGAATCAGTTGTTACATGTGACTTTTGAAAAGTTAAAAAAATTGTATAAGTTACTTATGGAAAACGTTCTGTAAGTATCAGATAATTAAAGGACTATGCTCTTAATTTAAAATCGCAATGTGGAACTTATTGATGTACTTCAGCAGTACTAAAACTTAAAAATTAAATTGTAATTAAAAACAAGTTCGACGCCGTTGATTTATATTGTCTTTTTATTAAACGAGAAAAAGAACAGAGAGAGCATATCTGGTCTTTAATAAAAAATCTTTTTCATTGATGAAGGTGTTGAGTTCTCTTTATTTTGCTCTCCTAATAGAAAAAGCTTACCCGTAGTAAATTTAAATATTCATGAGAAGAATATCGAAGATTTGAAGAAGCCCATAGTCTTCATTGAATATTTTTACATTCAGATTCTCAATAAACTCACTGGCAAGTAAGCAATCGCAGAACTGGAGTCAGAAATAATATCTTATATGGTCAAGTAGAACGTTTTCTGTTTATTTTTATATTAACTCAATTTATTAAATTTTTTTGTCAACTTGGAAGTTATATAAATAAACAAAAATATTATTTATTATTATATAAACAATACTTAGAATTTTTTAATCATTTTTCATAAGTTACATTTCGGTTTAATATTATTTATTTCATTTATTGATTCATTGCTTTTACTCTCTGTGACTATACTATTAATATAATTGTTATTAAGAAGATATTTTTTTATTCATTAAAATTTTTGTAAATATGGATTTTTAATATTATTCTGTATTGTCAATTATCAATTTTATTTTAATTTATAATTAGAAATTACGTTTTGGTTCTGTATTATTGATTTCATTCTATTTTATTAGTTGATTATTTGCTTTCTACTCTACGGCACTGAAACCAAATTTTTATTTTTGTATGATTATTCTGAAGGAATTTGTCCCAGAATAAATAAAGAATTTTATAATTATTATAATAAAGAAAAAAATGAAAAAAAGATACCGAAAGTTGGTTTACTGCAGAAAAAATACAAGTAAAATTTTTTGAATGTCTAATGCTCTATATATATATTGCTAAAACTCGACCCGAATTATGTACAGTTTAATTGTATACAACGTTATTTTTATCTTTTAAAATGTTTGTACTTAATCTTTTTTTTAAATTTCTTTAAAAAAATGCAACATTTCTCGTTTCTGAAATAACCGTTTCAACTGTCTTTGAAGTTCTTAATATTTAAGAAGTAAATTCCTCAATTTGGTAAAACTCTTGTGGGCGAGCGTGATTCGGACCTAATCACCTCCTTGCACAACCGTTGGTATAGTTACAGTACTTCCTCACAAAGTACTGCATCCCTGATCCTTCATAGGTAGCTGTACAGATTTAATTTTAAATAAGTTAATTAAATTGTACATGAGTTTACGCCAGCGTTTGAACAGATAATTCTGACCATTTGACAGCAAAAAACTTCACTAAACCTTTGGCTCAATGTTTAATTTATTATTTTAACCGTTATGATGAGAGTTTTGATATAATTCAAACTGTAGCTAAATGGACGTAACCGTGTTTGTAACAAGGCTACTCATGTATCTTAACCTATTTACATGACATTGAATTTTCCAAAAATAACCTGGACATTTGAGGGAATTCCATATTTGGTAGACAGTCTTTATATAATGTTAATAGGATCAGAAAGATAGTAGATCTGTTTGGTAGTTGAATCACTAACAATAGATTTTCCCAACAGTATCCTCCTTCGTACTGCTCTGCATACAAAATGGCCGATAGAACTGTAGAAGAACCGCTGATGGACACAATCTGATCCTTATCGGTCCATCCAGTTCTTGTAAATGGGAAGAGTCGTCGGAGAAGATGAAAGGTCAGTGAAACTTGAGTCGATTCGAATTCAAGGGCCGAAGCATCCTATTACATCTACAGTGCTTTAGAATCTCCATAACAACCAGCAAAACCACACGAGAAAATACTGTAGATTATTTAAAAATATGTTATGATTGGTTTAGCGTGGTTTTTACCAATTTTACGGTATCGATTTGAGTAAAGCAATTTTCTTGTCAGAGATGGTTATTTGCATCAAAATCTATAAATCTACACTTCTTGAGAGTATTAAGCTCTTATAAAAAAAGTATCTTATTAATATCAGTTATTCTCTTTCAATAAAAAGTTAAATATTTTTATTCTTCATCAATTCTTAGTTAATTGGACGTGTCGTGCTTAAATGAGCATCATCAAAACTGTAATAATATACAATTCGAAATTTAAATAACCATCCTAAAATATAAAATAGTTTTCAACAACAAAACGTTGTTCGATTGGGGATTTAAAAAAAAAAAAAAATCACCAAATTTTTGTCATACTAAATGTATCTTTATTTAAAATTTTCTTCATCTTTTCAATATCCTCTTAATTTTTTTTCTATCTATAACATTGGAAAAAAAAATCATTTAATATCCAGAAGTTAAAAGAAATCAAAACATAAACAGAGGACGAATAGACGCTTAAAGAAAATATGAAATAAAGATGTATTTAATATTAATTAAAATTGGGTGATTTTTTTTTTAAATGAGAAGTATAACAATGGATTATAGAATGAGTTAAATTTTTAGTACGGTTTATATATATTAATAGGTTGTTCTTTAAATATATTTTATGTTTTATGATAGTTTTTTTAATTGTGAATTTTATAATATAATATAATTTTGAAGATGACCTCATTAAGCTCGAAACGTTCATTATAATAAAAAATTGAAGTAGTAAAGAAAAGTTGAATTTGTTGTTGGAATACTACTACTACTAATAATAATAATAAATACTAATATATAATTAATATACTATCATAACTCTTTAAAAATATTTAGTAGAAATTTATTTTATTTTTGTATGTTTTTTTTTTTTTTATTTCTGTTGGATATTTCATTAGTTCTAAGCAGTGCTAAATGTGGGGAATATTGAATATTCATTTACTAGATTTGGTCAATGGTTTAGCAATTATTTGCAATTTATTCATTTAAGGTTTATCAACCATACCAATTACTATGACTTCGGGAAACATAAAATATTAAAAACTGTAGATAATAATCACAAACATAAAATAATAGAATAAAATTATATTAACAAAAATTTAAATATTGTATGTAAAATACAAACAGATGTGAGTGGCATAAACATACATAATGCAAATATTATTGATAAACTGAAATTCTTAAGTAATATTTATTGCATTTTTAACCTAAATATTTTAAATTAGGTGTATTAAATTATACAGTATAGAATTATAATCAATATAAATTATTAGTATAAAATTATAGCCACAGCCATCTTGATAACTCTTTTATAATATATTCTGCTTTGGAGTTCGAGTCTCTGAGTCTGTGTGCAGTGAGTGTGCATATGAAATGATTGTTCCTGAAGATGAAATTCGAAAAAATAATTTTTTTTATAAATTAAATAATAATTAATTTAGATGTTATTTTTACTTTAAGAGGTAGAGTTTACTTAAATGTGTTATTATTTTTGTTTTAAATTTATCCAATTTTTTATTACTTATTAGAAGGTTATAACTGTGGTAGCTCAAATTTATAATGCATGCTAAATCTAACCCTGAATCCATTAGATCGGCGATATTTTCGTCGTAATGAATGAAATAAAATTAATAAATAGATATTGTATGTTAATACTTTTACGAAAAAATAACAATCGTTTAATAACGATCCTGGAGCTAAAATATTTATTTAATGGTGCATTATCTATTATTGATAATATTGTCCTCTTGTTCCTATAAGTTGTAGGAATTCCTGGTCATAGAATAACTATCAGTCAATTTTTCTTTTCTATCGGTTTTTTTTCTTCTTCCGAATGCTTTTCCAGTCGTTCAATTTCCCCTATTCTTGGACAATGTTCCGATTTCATAAGAAAGTTCTTTTCTTCGGTGTAGGGTGCAATTCAGGAAACAGCTTCTTCCGAATTGGAAATCGAAACTTATGTCCCGCCATTATTCAATAGTAAAATAGAAAATGTTTCCTTTTCATGTATATTTCCGTATTTTCTAATTGCAGGATGACCAATCGTCAGTCTATTGTGGTCATGATTTATTGGCTTAGAATGTGTGAATAATTTGAATTTGATTAAATATTTCTTCAGCAGGCATTGTAACTAGTTACTAATAAATAACTGCTACCTATTGTGGAAGAAGTTACTTAATATATATCATAAAATAATTAGTCTAGTGCACCAGTTTAGTAGATAAATACAGTAAGAACCTGACTTAGAGCTAAGTAAGGAAAAAAAAGATTTTCTGAATCTACGGTATAAAATCAAACATGGCGTCTTAGATAGATTTTCTTTAACAATGATAAATACCACTTGAAATTGAATTAAGTTGAATTAAATATTCTTTACTTATTGTGGGAAAGGTCCCTTTAATAAGCAGGTGGTAATATACAAAATTTTTAACATTAAAAATAATGGAATTGTAAAACACAAAAATAATATAACTTAGAAAAAAAAATGAGGCAGTAATGATTATTATATTATACGTTTAAATAAATACTATAGGCATTTAATTTTAATGTTTGTATTAAATGGAAAATCTAATCAATAAAAGAAATATTATAAAATAAAATCATCTATCGTATCAATAATTATAATGAAACTAACTTGTAAGAAATAATAGAAAAAAAATATTTTTTTTTTTAGATTTCATTATTAAGTAGTCTCAAAGACTAATTTGTAACTAGTGTAACTAGTTTATTTTATTTTTATTTTTAAATAATAAATTAGAATTCTTAGAAGAAATAAATAACTCCAACAAAATAAATTAATCGATCCCAAGGAAAATAATATAAACAGATTAAAATATCTCTACTTAGGGCGTGGAATTAAACCACAAATAAAATTAATAGCATGCTCCATTGACGTCCGTCCGCGTAGCAGAGACTTGCGAAGGACAAACTTCAATTAGAAGAAACGATTTTCGAAAAGCAAAAGAAAGAGACTTCGGAATAATTTAAAAACTTGCCAGGGCAAAAATATGCGTCTAACAGAAACCTGTTTCTCAAACGGGTTTGGATTTTATTTTTTTCTAGTGCCACTAAACGTCCTTGCTCAGCTGAAACCTATTGCACTCAACTTCGTTGCGTTATAGATCCTGTGGAGCTGCATTTAGGTCGAGACCTCTGATTAGCGGACAGAAATGCTGGTTGGAGTTTTATATTTATACGAGTTTTTTTTTGTTCAAGTACTCCGTTGAGGACTTATGCGGGCCCAGAGTGAGTGTTAGGATTAATTAAGGCCGCCGCGAAATAAAATTAAATCACCCTGCTGGGATTCGTACCCACAACCTGCTGAACCAAGCGCGCTCTGGAACCCACGCCGCAGCCTGCTCAGCTATCTCTAAACAACTATACTTTACTATTTTTCTTCTTATGTCTAATATATATGTTTTGTTTATGGTAACAAATTAAACTTTTAGTATTCTTACTATCTCTCTGGATACAAAAATATCCCTATAAATTTTTCTAATGTTCTGACATAATTTCAAATATCTAAAATAAATATTAATTAATTATTATTATTTTTGAGAGGTGGTGTGGTTTACCATTGCTGCAGTGACAGCGCCGAGCCTATAGGAGCTAGAGACGTACCGTTAGGTACTGCGCTGGACCACACGGTCACTCACCTTTTGTCTTAACTCGCTGGGACCAGTTCCTGTGACCTGTCTATCACTGCGTCCCGGTCTCTGCTGCACCACGCCATAACTCTACCTTTGTATACTATATTGGTTCTTTAAGATCTGGAGGCCATATTATTTTGAGAAGGCACGAATAACATTGTTTCAGGTGTTCCTCAAGGGTGCGTGTTCATTCCTATACTGTTGTAATTTTTTCCTATAAATTTATCTAATTATATAAATAATGTAATGAGGTGTTTAGGATTACTTTTGATTTCGCTCTTTTTGGACTTGTAGTAGGTAAGAAGCGCGCGAAGTGATTATTGATTATTACTCAAAAATGGTTTCCTTATAAATTTAATATAACTTAATGGGACAGGGAGAGGAAGAGGAAGAGAGGATAGAGTTATAATTAACTAAAACGCTATTAAAATGAATCTTATTTTATTTGTGCCAACATTTAACTCTAAATTTTAGGCCTTCATAACCGTTATGTAAAAAACAAGATATGAATTATACATAGTAGATTAAAAAAAAACAACAATATTATAAGAAAATAACCAACAATAATTTTACTTATTAATGATTGTTTTTGCGCCCAAGGGATGTAAATATAGAAGTATAGATATCCTATAGTTTTCTCAGGATTGATTATAATATAAATTTGAAATTTGATTATCGAAAACAGTTATTTAAAAAAAGTCTCGACCACATGGGGATGGATTATAAATTTTTTTTTTATTGAAATATTGTATGTTGTGTTCAATATCGCTGCTTCATATTCAGAGTAAGATGAAAGTAACTTCAGAAGAACTTATAAATTGTTTGTACTTCGGATAATTTATAGACCTTTATATTTATTTTTATTATACCTTTATATTTATATTTACCCTGCCTCATAAATTGGGTAAAAATGTGCCGTTCCAGCGTGATTCTGACCAAATCACCTCCTTGAACAACCGTTGTTCTAGTAACAGTACTTCCTTATAAAGTACTGAACCCCTGACCCTTCATGGGTTGTATTGGTACAGATTTTAATTTATATTTTTGTACCTTTGTTTTGATTTTTAAAATAAATTGTATTTTATTTAGTCAGTTTCTATGGGTAATTACTTATCTTCAGAATAGACTGCTTTGAAAGTATTAGGTATTTTATATTTGTATTTCTCTTATATTTACCTTAAAGTATTTGTAGAAATTGGGCTCAAAAGACAAGGTCTACATGACCAATTCGGTTTCAATTTGTTGAAAATTTAGTATAGTTTATACGTGTATAGAATAATATTTGTAGAAAAAATCTCTCGTTAATGTCTGAAATGAGAAGTAAAAAATAAAACTTTTACCGATTTTCTGACGTTTTATTATTTTTAACCATGAAGGTGCGATTTTTGGACAAAGACTGTTCTATGAATTTACACACTAGATTAAATTTTCTACAATCCAAGACCAAACTTATATCTAAAGAACTAATTGTCTTTGATGTACAGCTTCTGAAAAAAAAAAAATATGCAGAAGCGAATTTCTAAAAATTTTACTTCCCGTTGAAAAATATACAGTGAACTCGATAAACTTGTCCTTCTGCTTATAATCAAAACGGCTAATTTACAATTAAGGCAGCCGATTTTCCCTGAAATGGCATGATGATTATATCCGGTTGGAAGAAGGCCTACTAAAAGGCGTTTCAGGGACGGAAGAAACTCGTTCATGGAGTTACCAATTACTTCCTCTAACCTGCATACTATAACTCGTTCAGCAAGAATTAACTCAAAATTAGTGATATGAAGAGATGAGAATGTAACAAATTGAATTTTATGATTTATACAGCTTTCCAGTATATGGTAGTATATTCCAATATAATAAGTATTCGGAAAGAAATGTTGAATTTGAGTTTTCGACTAAGATACACGTTTTGAGGTCCAATACAATGAAGTTCAAATAACGAACCCTAACTCTACTAAATCTGTTTTGTGCAAACCTCCCATCTACGTCTCGGTCTATCCTTCGGACGTTTACCTGTCGGTTCAATGCTTATTAACATTTTAGGGATCCTCTCGTTACTAAGCCCTGCAACCTTACATGCCCATCATATACGCCGAAATGCTATAACTTGAATTATATTTACGGGGTGTAGGTCCCTTAATGTAGCGTTGTGTAATCTTCTAATTTCTCCCGTTATTTAATCCTTTATCGGTTCGAATATTTTGCGTAATACTTTATTTTCGAAAACCTTAAGGCGCTGTTCATCCCTTTGAGTAAGAGGCCACGTCTCACATCCATAAAGAGCTCGTTCTTATCCTCATTGAAATAGTCTGACAAATCTTGGATAACGAATTTTTAAAATGTTTTCTTCTTCAGTGTTAATTTATAGTAATAGGGCAAGACAATTCTCAACGCTTTATATCTACCCTATAGATATTCAGTGCGCCTCCCCCCCCCCACACTACTACATAAATTGGTTTAAATGTAGCTCTTCCCACATAATAAGCTATATCGGAAGGTTGTACATGTATATTTTTTTTTTGTTTTTGATAAAGGGCTCAGGAAAAAAAATCTTCTGCTGTACCTTTGTTTTATTTTAACAATAATAATAATAAACATTACCTCAAATTAACGCTTTGAAAAATTAATGATGGTACTTAGTCGAAATGAGTATTCAAAATATTTTAACAAACACTATTATTATATTATTAATATATTCAGACTCAATACTATACTATCAAAGAGGACACCAGAAATGATAAAAATAATTGATTTTTAATTAAATGGAATATTTTCTTACAATTTATTTCTGTAACGGTGCCTATAGAACGAGAATTTCAGCTATAGGATAGTACAAAGAGAATAAACAACTCTCTTTATTAACCGTGAAGTATTCCTTGGAACGAATTATTTAATTATTGAGATCGAACTCGGCTTTTATGTATAGCGTTTATGGTCATAATTATTAAACATAAAAGTGTACAGAAAATTAATTTAAATTGATGTATAAAAACATTACTAAAGTAAGTAAGGTTTTTCCTAGTCCTAAATGTTCTTCCCGCAGGTAGCCGGTTTGTTTATTTCTGTTTAATATTTTATAAATTTAAATGAATTGGCAATTACTTTATTTATTGATAATAATACAGTATGCCACGAAGTTGGGCAATGAGTAACAGTGGTAATTGTACACTTTCATACAAAAAGAAAATGAAAAATATTATTAGTAAAAATATATTAATATAAAAATAAATAAATTTGAATTAGTGTTTGAATTTAAATTTCGTACATCCGATTTTTGTTTCGCCATAGAAAAATATAACATGAAAGTTTATTATTTTTAGAGCATATGCGCAAAAAAGTCATAAATAGGATTGTTGGAATGTTTACTTAATAATTTAGCAAAAATACTTAACAAATTTTGTGTTCGTAATTTATAGATAATATTAAAATAAAAAGGCACTATTTAAAATATTATGAAGTATAATAACAATAATTAATTACGTTTATGATAATTGGATTGAAATTTTAACTATATACAATATACTGTTGGTTTACAAATCGAATACTGAAGTATTTGAAATATTGGATGATAAAAAAAAATCTTTAATGTTATGGGCATACTAGTTTTACGTTTTATAACATTTTTATGATATTAATAAATTCTTCGGTCTTTAATATTTATTTATCCTTGGACTGATCCCTTCAGAATAATATTACAGGTGTCAAAATTATGCTTTAGGGCCTTAGAGTAAAATACAAAATTTTCAAAATAAAAAAATAATTATAAAGCATCGGAAGTATAATTATAATTCTGAATTTGATAAGATAAAAAAATCATAATTAACAGAATATATAAAATAAAATAAAGCTATATATCATATTATAAATCATAAAGTGACTAACTTCTAATAAAAAGGGAAAAACAAATAAATGAAAAAGAATCAAATAAAAATAATAAACAAAAGGTACAATTACTGTTAATATACACATTTACAAGTTTAAACGAAAATCAGAATTATCAAATACAGAAGATAAATAAATAAACTAACATAAATGGATAAAAAAATAAAATAAAATAAATCCTCTAACAATAATAAATCTTAAGGATATGATTATTATAACATTAAATAAATTACAATACTAATATCCTTGGACTGGAAAAAACAAATAATTCTGTTTCACTTGTAAGCCTATAGTATAAGAGATTAGATTTTTTTTTAAGTCGTATAATTTTTATCTCTGAAAAATTTATATGATACAGGAGACTAAAATCTTGTGATTTTCCCTTGTAATTGATTATGAACTGAGTATCTGTTTTCAAAATAAGTAGACGTATTACCACATAGCCGACTGATTGTCAATGTTCGACTTCGGCTCACCTTCAAAACAGGCCATGTAGTTTTTTAGCTGATCGGATCGTTGCCAGAACGCAAAAAAAAAATAAAAGACATCCTTCGGAGACCATTATCTTAAAACGTTGATTGCGATAACCATTTTTTTTTTTTATTGAGGACAAAGAACAAGGTTGTATCGTGCGGTTAACCAGATATCGCATGCTTTATCTTTTGTTTTGAAGTTTCGAACCACAGATTGCTACTTAGAAAAAAAGTAATATGTCTGAAGTATCAGTATTATTTGGAGTATAAACTCTTTTTACAACTTTCTTTTAAGTTGGAGGCTGTTGGAAGTATTACACTTCTATAAAACTTTCGTTCTAGTCACTCGAAGGAGTGAGAGGTTCTCTAGACCTCATAACTATCATTATAAGAGGTTTTCTTATTTCAAAACTGAAATAGTAATCGATTTTGAAAGTTACTATAGTAGGTAGCAAGCTTGATGTTAACAATAACAAATTGAACTTATTTACCTGTAGAAATAATGGCTTTAGCTATAAATGAGTATATAGTCTTCAATAAATACTTTTATGTAGGAATATATGTTTATATATTTTTTTAAGAAACTTATTTAAAGAACTTTAAAAGCTAATTAAGACTGAGATAGAAAGTTGCTACTTATTATTGATTTCTGTATGGTTTTTTCCTCAACTTTAAAAAACTGAGAATAGGCTTACATTTCCTGTATACTGATTTTTGGAACTTTTTTACTCATGCATCCAGGAAATAAGGAGATAGGGTCCGAGAACGTTCTAAGAAGACTGATAACAATATGGATGAGAGATCTACATCAATAATCTCTTAAATTACATCAATCTCACGGGAAAGATACCGCTAGAATTGTTCTTCCTCGTTCCTGACAAGTAGCTTTATCAAGTAATAAAATAAACTACGCAGCTGACTGTAAGTTAATATGCTCATAGATAAATTAAAAAAAAATTAATAGTAAAACTTAAAGGAATAGATTTTGTAATTAGGATAAAAATGAAATAAGTTCCACACATATAATCCACATAATATTTTTCTAGCTTAAAAACATGATATAAAAGTCCCGTTTGAAAACAATATAAAACTTCTAAAAAAACAAAGTCGGATAAAAAAGTCTTGAAAAAAATTTAAATACTTTCTCAAGTTGTATACATGAAAATATATTTTAATAATCCGAAGATGAAACCTAATCGAAAATGAAAACGTTACAGATATGTGGAATATACAAAAAATAAAAGTGTTACTAATATTTTGTTATTATATAGTTTTATATTGATAAAAATGGTTTTTTTTTTTAATCATTTCGATTGATTTTTAATAATTAAAAATGAAACTTACTTAAACACTAAACATAATAATGTTATTTATAACAAAGTAAAAAAGTAGTATCGTTGAGTAAAGTATTTTATTTACTGAATCAAGGATAAATATAGTTTTGAATTACACCTTACTAAACTTATTTTGTGTCAGTGCCACCCAATGTGGTTAGTGTTTACCTGTGATTAAAAGTATACTCAGTGTTTTTTTAAAAGTTGTAATCATTCATGATTGGTCTAAGATATAGTTTCTGAACTTTTGGGTAATGTAAAAACAGTTTTGAACATCTGTAGTTAAAGACATGGTATAACATTTACTCAAGTTAATAGAAAAGTAATTTTTACTTACCGTTTTAAAGAATTAAATTTTTTTTTTTAGATTCTCAAGGATCAGTCAGTTAAAGTTATTATTGATTGATCTTGAAGAACCTCCAAAAGATATATCATTAAAAGTCAAGAATTTTGTCCAAAATACAT
>NW_027113046.1:597955-599773 GCF_000696795.3 Halyomorpha halys | reverse complement strand
ATGTGTGTATATATATATATATATTTCTAGTTCGTCGTTATCCTACAGATCGGTTAGAGGTATGAGAGCAAGGTGATGAAGGGCCCTAAGGCTTGGCTCGCCTCGCCTCGCCCTTGGAATGACATTCCTTCCAGGTCACCCATGCTCCACCGACCGTACGCTTTTGGATAGAAATACGATATGTAGAATACAAGAAGATATTTCTCAAAGATTTATCGCAAGGAGTAGTCCAAAGACTAACGGTATACGTCCAATGATCAGAAGAGCCTAAGCCTCTAGTAACTCGTAGAAAAGAGGTTTGACTCATCGAAGACGAGGGAGATATTCCTGGAAAGGCAGGAGTCAGAAGGGCAGAAGACCTCCCCGAAGTGGAGGAACACGGAGGTAGCGGGACTCCGGCCCAGATGCAGGTCTTCATTAGGAAGCAGTTCGCATCTTTCTCGAGAATCTGGTGTAACACGCTCAACTAGATCTAGCGACCTCCTAACGCCGTTGCAACATCCAGTGCATATTTTTATAACTAGGTATGAAAAAGCTCCCACATCAATAAGGAGTTTTGTATAAATTTGATTGTATATCAACTTGCTAATTTTAAAACATTAGTTAATTAATTTTATTTTATGGCGAAACCATTCGAATCATATAATTTAATATATATAAAAAAAATTCGTTTTTGAGAAATATGTCGGGACCGTGTTAAGAAGATTTTTAGGTAATAATATCTTCATAAAATAAGTAAAACCTGGATAATTTCGTTATAGAAGATCTTAATGTGACAAATATTAAATAATATAATTTAGCGATAATTATAATGAATGCTAGATTGAATACAATTTCGATGGACTGATGCAAATGTGTGAACAGGGCAAATTAGTACTTGCTGCAATTGTATTTGAAGCCTTCAAATTGTTTTCTGTCTGGTCCTCAAACTTCTGATAATTGCTATCAAGAACGATGGAGAATGTCCCTTAGTTTTAGTGGGGTTAGTAGGGTACCACTTAGTGCACATTTACCCCACAATTAATTTTTGATTTTAATCAGTGACATGACTAACTGTGATGTCACTGATCAAATTAATGAAGGTGATAAATTAAATATTAAAGAAAAGTATCAGGGGGACTTATTAATTAAAATTAAAATATACTTAATTAATCCTTTTTTTATATAAAGAAAAATTGTTTTTTTTTTTTTTTTTTTATTACCAACCTGTTCCATTTTCCCCCATTTTTTATTTACTCAGATTTGCTTTTAATATTATAAGAACAAAACCGTGATATAAGGTCTGTAACTGTAATATCTACAAATTTTCTCCAATTGATCTGAGAAATGTATATCATGGAGGTCGAAAAAAAAAGAAAAAAAAGAATAATTAATTTAATTAAAAAATCTTTTAAAATTATGTAACCCACAGTAAATTCTCTAAATTCTAAAAAAAAATAAATAAGCATCACATAATGCATTTTTAGGACGCAATTACTTCAGTGCATCTTGAATTGAAGAAAAGCAAAATTTTATCTTATACATAATTGATTGACAAGTTTCCTTTGTGCATAGCCACCTATTTATTTGAGCAGTAAGGTTTGAAAATAAATTATTTCTCTCTATTAATCGATATCTTTAAAAGGCTGTTGTTTTATAAATAATAGTTTATTAAAAGAATGATATCTGGGAGGGATATCAACTAAGTGCAATACTATGTTTTACGATAACATAAGTGAGCACAACTGTATTTAAGCGATTTTAGTTGTCTTTTTTTTTATTTTGAATAAATGTGAGATTTTTGTTGGTTTTTGATTGTTTTAACTTTTTAATATATAT
>NW_027113046.1:592579-597865 GCF_000696795.3 Halyomorpha halys | reverse complement strand
TTTTGGTTAGCTACAATATAAATTGAAGACATGAGTAAGTTAAAAAAGTAGTTTTCAGAAGCTAAAAATTGAGTTTGCAGTATCGATTTATTTTCACTCTTGTTTTTCTGTACGATACTAGTCAATATTGTTTTGATTTTTTTAAATACATAAATTTTTACTTTTTTCAAGTCACGAAAGTTGCTCAAAAAAATAAAAGAATGAAAGTGTGGTTGAGATAATTCAATATACTAAGAAGGGGAAAATAAAAAAATAAAAACAACTGAAGTCATAATTTATACAATATCCTTAAGTGTTTTTTATTTTTTACAAGAGATATTTTACCACATTTATTTCTATACCTGCACCTTTTTATTTACAGAATTAAAAACACGCAAATGGACGAGGAAAAACGTATTAAGATGATTAATTTTAGTGTTGTTATAATTGAAGACATGATTTAATGAAGTTGTTAGGTGGCATATAAGGAAAACTGGAAATTTTCAAAGAATAATTTAAAGTACTTCCTTCATACCATATTGTTTGAGTCTTTGGAGCCTTAAATTGCCGTAACTTTTAGAAGTTAAAAATTGTCCGGTCTATAATAAAAATAAAAAATCATTAAATTCAATTTTTATTGCTTTTATTTATCGCTCCTTCATTCTCTCAAGTCTTTAATTACTCGTATTTCTTTAAGCGCTCTATTATGTGTTTTTTAAAAACTAAATGAAGTCTATCCTTGTTTAAAGATATACTGATTTTTGAAGAATAATTAAATTACTACTTAAAATGACTTCCTTCATAGCATAGTTTGATTATTGGAAGCCTTAAAAAGCGGTCACTATTAGCAGTTGAAAATTGAGTAGTTCGGTCTATAATAGAAATAAAAAATCATTAAATTAAATTTTTATCACTTTCATATGAATGTAACAAACACCCTCTCACTCTCTCATGTCTTTAATTATTTTTTAAATTTAATCATTAAAACGAATCATCAGAATCATAGTCAAACTGAATTTTTTTAAAATATGAATGAATTCCACCATCGTTTGAAGATATACTGTGCATTTATATTCCTTTGTTTAATCTTTTTTTAATTTAAAATTTAAAAAACCTCTAAACCTTCGAATTCCTCTCGTATTCAATCCTTACAATCCAAAATCCTTCGTAAAATCCTCAATGCTCCTTACTTTGTCACATATAAAATCATACTTAAAGACCTTAATGTTCCCTATGTAACCGATCTAGCCCGAACCAGATATCACTCCTTCCATTATAAACTCTCTAACCACTCAAACCCCCTAGTTTCTAATCTTGCATTCTCTTCCATTCTTGACAATCCTCCGAGGCTTCTGAAAAGAAGATGGCCACGAGACCATCTAATGTAAAATGTCATTAGAGTGCTACCAATGGGTAGTTTCTCTAAACGCCTGTAACACTCCAATTTAACTTACATCAGATTTACTAAATGTATTATAATTTACAGTTATAAATAGCAATAAATAAATATTAAAAATTTTAAAAATGAAATTTATTAAATTGAACCTTATATAGTTATTATTAGGCTCGTTTTGATTAACAATTCATTATGTGGGAGTTTAGTATCGTACTACGAACACCCATAACGAATTTACAACGATGTAATTATTGAATAATTTTAAATAATAAAAATTAATTAGTAAAAAAAAGTCAAAGTAAAATATAGAAGAAATAATAATAAATATGTAATTAAAGAATTAAAAATAAAAAACAGAAATAACTGATATTTATGGAATTGATTATTTCTGATTTACATACTGAAAAAATAATTTGAGAAAGAAGAAGAAAAAAAAAATTAATACTTTTACGACTTAATAATTTTGAGGAACATTTTTAATGCTGAAATAAAATAAAATTGAAATATTAAAATGAAATTACTCGTACAAAAAAAAATTTACATTTTTCAATTATAAGTTTAGTATAAACTCAAAAGTAATCATCTTATTGAACTACATTCAGTGGCGTTTTTCTCCCTAACCGCCCAAACCCCCTAGTTTCTAACCTTGCTTCTTCCATTCCTGACAATCCTAGGAGGTGTCTGAAAAGAAGATGGCCACGAGACCTGCTAATGTAAAGCGTCATTAGTCAAGTCAGTTGTAAATAGCTATAAATAAATTTATAAAAATAAAATTTTAATAAATTTAGTAGAAACTAGTTGAAGAATTATGATTGAAAAAATATACATGTAGTCAGGGCGAACCTTTTTTTTGAATTTTTAAGATATCCTGGGAGTTCTGTGATATCTTATGGTCTATTAGATTCTCTTTGGTGAAAATGCCTTTTACTAATTTTCATTTTCTTCACTCAATGACACGATATCCCAGTTACCGATATCTCTACTGACACATCTGAGGTCGGCTTGCGGTTCAAAGTAGCAGTTTCTCCGAAGCGTGGTCCTGTGGTTGACTGGATGCAACAAAACAACCAAACTACCTCATCAACACAAGTCAATCTCCTATTGGCTCATTAGGACGAATTCTAGCCACAAATAGGTTGTATTTTCTTAGTTATTTCCATTAAGAATATGTAGGTTAAACATGTATTGATAGTATAAAATCTATTCTCATTCTAACGTGGCTCATTACATGGAGGATTCTAACATGATGGTTAGGTTCCCATTTCCGATTAATCTTAAAATAAGATGAAATTATTTTAATTTTTCCTTACGCAGTAGAATAAAATAATCGACATGCGATAAACTTCTTCCTATTTTTTTTTTTTACCATATCTTCAATGGAAAGGTCTAAAAAAATATGGACGACATTGCGAAGGTGATATAAATTGAAAAAAAAAACTTTTTTTCCCTACATGTATTGATAAAATTATTATTTAAGTGCAACATATTTTTCTTTTTTATAAGAATCATTTTTTATTCCATACACATACGTACAGTTCTTTCTAAGATTTTACGTCTTCTGCGCACGGTATAGCAATTTTATATATAATATTAACTAGGTGGTTTCTTTTATCTCAACTCGTGATGTAGTAAGGGTTCATGGTATATTTTTTTTTTTTTTTTGTTTTTTTTTATTAACATTAACCAGTTTTTTAAACTTGGAGCAGGATGGCCATCTGAACATAAATCATTAGAAGTAGTGTAGTTGTGAAAGTTCTTGTATAGTTTTTTTTGTAATGTTTACGTAATATACTTTCTAGTTAAATATTACCTAATACTTTTTGATTATTAATATTTAATTATGATTAATCGTTATTTCCGGACATTCGTGGTCAGTTAACCGAAGGGAACTTCGCCAAGGTTGATAATGAAAAGATAATTTTATTACAACTAGTGACAGACATTTATTCTGTTACTGTAGCTGTAGGTCAAAACTGTGGGTTTGAGAAGCCCTCCAGGGTTCACCCAGCCCTATAAAATGGGTATCATTTAGGCGGAAAAATCTTGTGGTTGAGCATAATCATGAACAAATTCCTTATAATGGAGCACTGACCATGGGTTGTAGCGATACATTTTCATCTACTTTGTTCGTCCACCTTAAGCATGTTTACAACTATTGCTTATTGCCTACAAACTTTCCTTTTTGAAGGAATGTACTAAGAATTATTTGATAAATATCCATAAAGGATATATAAAATACACCTCAGCTCATATCCTTCTAGACGATGGTCGCTGGACATCCAGGAGATAGCTGAAGAATCACCTTGAACACTATTAGATGCAGAACGCGTTCACAAGACCTTGATTGATCAATAGCTTCGTGACCTGACTTAGCTGTTGAAGGTAGAATTTGCTGCGGTGGTCAGTAATTTTTGAAACCGGTTTTAAAGGTTTGAAATTATATTTCATAAAATATTTTCCCTCCTAGAATGAGTCCATTTGAGAATTCAAGTGGCTATAAAAATAGGTATTTGTATTAATTCGTAATTTTAAAATAAGTATTAATAGGTCATGTATCTCATACAAATAATTGAAGAGAAATAATTCTTTGGATTATTTCATAGTATTATTTACACTTTCCGGACGAAGTCAATTGAATCAAAAGAAATGTTTAATACTCTATATGAAAATATCAAACGAAATTTGTTTCTATTATTTTTACCTAACTTATTGTATCACTTGCTTTATCTGTTTTAACTTAACTATTTATTTTTAACGTATTTCTTTGTTTTTAGCTGATTCGTATGTGTTTAACTTTATTTATTTATAATTTCTTTTTTTGTCCTTATTGTAATTTTTTATATTTCATCAGTTTTTAAATTTAATTAGAACTTGTATAATAAATTGAATATATGTGTTGGATGAATGGAAGAGAGAAATACGAAATGGATGAGTGTGAAATACAGCGAATAGAATAAACATGATTAAGAATAAATAAAAGGCAGACAAATTTACAAAGAAACAAACAAAAAAATAAATAAAACATAAGTAATATAATATAGTAATAAATACTGTATACTTTATTGTAATATTTCGTTATAATAAAATTGAAATAAAAATCAGATGCGAGGCGCACAACACATTACGTTCGCCGATATAAAATTTCGAATTGTTTCTCGAGGTGTAAATAAAGAATATCAAATTTGTTTAACAATAGTTTAAACAAAGTATTGTAATGAATGGAATTGTTTAAACAAACGAAAAAAAAGTCATGTTATGTGAACGTGGTCGAAAGAGATCGGACTCTAGGGACCTCAAAACGTGTATTTGCGTCGAAAGTTTGAACTCGAAATTTTTTACCATAATATAAATTAAAAAATGTATATCTAATAACTGATTGTTTAGTAAGCTGTGTCATGTCGTTGTACTGCAATATATTCTTAATTCAACCTTTTTTGTATAACAAACATTTTATGAATATATATTTTTTTTTTACCGTTTTTTCCCCGCATTGATTATTATCATAACTGTAATATAAGTCCATTTACATATTTCCTCCAATTGATCTAGAGAATGGATGTTATGAAGGTAAAAAAAAAAATATATATACATATATATCAGCGTATAATAAATGTAACTGAAAAATCTGTTATCATTATATAATCCGCATTAGATCCTCTTTATTATGAAAAAAAAACATATAAGTATAACTAAAATTATTGTGCTCTAAATGAGGGCTGAAAATCACCTAATGCATTTTTGTACGTAATTGCCACAATGCATCCTAAATTGAAAAAGGTAAAATTTTTTTAAATTTTATCTTATATATAATTAATTGATGAGTCTGTGTACATAGCCACCTATTAATTTGGGTATTAGGGCTCGCTGTCTGGTTGGTTTTGGGGTAGTTTGAAATTAGTAGTAGTATTTCA
>NW_027113046.1:538475-592529 GCF_000696795.3 Halyomorpha halys | reverse complement strand
ATTTTATACCTGAGCTTGGGGTAGTAATGTTATAATTTAAGACCAATATTCTTTTTTGCCATTTAATAAACATTTTCCTTAGAAAACAGTTGTGTTAAAGAATGTAAAATGTATATTCTTAGTAATTGTCATATATATATATATATATATATGTAGTAATTTCCAAATTCTACTTCCTGGTAAATATGAAATTCAAAAGCAAAGAGAAGGTTCTCAATAGTTAATGGCTTTTTAGAAATTATATATATATATATATATATGTAGTAACGTCCAAATTCTACTTCCTGGTAAATATGAAATTCAAAAGCAAAGAGAAGGTTCTCAATAGTTAATGGCTTTTTAGAAATTTTTTTTATTTATGTGTTTGTGTTTTGACAACATGTCTTCATTAGAAGTTAAAAACCTCTAAGAGTGGTTGCTAAGTTACTAAGCCACTGATATAAACAAGTAATCTAAATTCCCTTCTTATTACAGAGAAGTAATTTATGGTCGTACCGAGGATGAAGAATCGTTTCTTGGGCAGATGTCGCAATTCCGAGAGTCGATTTCCAAACTGTCACATGACGGACATGTCACTAGTAATGAATTCATGTTTGTTTATCAAGGCTCGAGAGTGTGGCAAAATGTATCTTTTCATATATCTCTTTATTCTTTTCTTTTCCCATCGTTTATTGTTCGAGTATGAATAGGAGTCTTGGAAAAAAAACAAGTACAATTTCGTAACAAAGAGATCCGAATTAAATAAGCATACTATATCGTGAGACCAAAGAAGAATGGTAGGAGGTAATTAATTTTTAAAAATAACTACATTATAATAATGTTTAATTAATTTCAATTCTCTTGAAAAACAAGTTTAATATCGATGCTTGGATTATATTTATAACATTAATTTATATCCCCAAAGTTCATGAATTTTTATACTTTTATAATAATAATATTGATAATTTCCTCTTTTTCATTTCGGACATTATTATCTAAATTCCTAAGTTCAATTAATTTTAATTATGATTCAATTAACTATAATTGTGTTGTTTGTTTGGAGTGTTTTCTGTTGGTGTTGTAATGAAATCTTTACTTTAGTAATTATTATTAAATTATAATCTGAAGTAAATTAACAAAAAATGGTGTTATATGTAACTCATAGGCACAAAGAGTATGGATAGGATATTTGTATTGGCTTGCTCGAGCTTGAATATGTTTTTGGCTGATCACATTTAGTGTCAGGCTTTGCCCACAAATCAAAAGAAGCTTGTAGGTAAGTTTCTGTTTTTATTTTTCACTCAATATTTTCTACACATTATATGGCCTGAGGCAGATGTAAAATTTCAAAAATAAAGATGAATAATAATATTTTCTGAAGATTATTATTATATTATTCAAAAATTAATAATTTATAAATCTCTATAACTACAACCAATGAAGAGTTAGGAGCTCAGTACTTTGTAAGGAAGTACCGTAACTAGACCATCGGTTGCGCTAGGAGTGCTTCAGAGTAAAATATTAAATAATATTTAAATATGTTTTCATCGCTATTATAAAATAATTGGTTATGGGCAGGAAGAAGATATTAAGTAATTTCAATATTTAGTAATAATTTTCATACTTATTACATGCTTCCTATTTACTACAAAAACTCTTTTACACTGTAATAATGAGACCTATTTTTACATATAGAATTGAGCTTTGGGGCTCCACCAAACCATCTAATTGCTCCTTACTATTCAAAACCTTTCGTAAAATCCTCCATGTTAATTATTAAGTCACAAATAAAAACATCAACATCCCATTCATTGCCGATTTGACCCGAAATAGTTATAGCTCCTTTCATTCTTAAATCCTTACACAAATCAATTAGTTCTTAATCTTTCATCATTAACAATTTCTGATAATCTTCCGAGTTGTCTGAAAAGAAGGTGGCCGTTGGATCAATATTTAAAGCAATGATTTGAAGTACCACCATTGGGTGTTTCCTTCCCAAGATTATCATGTGTTCTGAAAGATTTATCTTATTTACTTGTTGTATTTTTTTTTATACAGTTGTAAATTAAAAAAAAAAACTGATTGCAATACTATCACTCCCATTCTGTCTCTTTTCAATCTGTTTCTTTTTTAAAATTAAAATAGTATATTCCTTATGCAGTAGCCATCACTCGTTCGTATCCTGCCATGCTTTTGTATTATGCTATTTAATTTATCCAAGTGTTCGTTGATGTTTGAGAGTTCCAAGTGGGGTGCGTGTATATGCATCTTTAAACGTGATATTTTTTGTGTCAGACTATGACACGTCAGAATAATAATGCTGCTTCCATGGCCCGCCACGTGTCGACTGCTAAGGATAAAATGTAAATAAACAGGTACACAAGGACAACGTGTTACGGTTCAAAAATAAAATAAAACACTTTTTTTTATGAACAAAATGTAAATATCTGCTTATCTCTATAATTCAGTGAAAATTATAGGTTTATATTGGGATATACTGAGATACTATTTTTTGTATTTTTTTTACATATATGTTAAAAAATATACAATTTGCTGTTTTATTATACTTCCGAGTTATAATCTTTTTTTTAATTTTTTTGATCGAGAACATTCTGCAGAATACTTATTTTCCAGATTAATATTATCCTCTTTTGTCATTATTTCTTGATAAGCGTATTTATTATATTTGATGAGAAATTTTGAGCAGTTCTGGTATATTAATAAATATAGAATTTGGAGTTAGATAGTCAAAAAAGTAAGTTTAAGCTTAAAGAAAAATTAAACCTAAAAAAGTAAAGACAAGGTTTCCAAAATGCGTGACGGAATTCCGCTGGAAGGTTCCTCAGGCAGAAAGGAGGAAGTGGATGTGTCATGGCCGTTTCGTTTAGTTTTTCGGCTGAGGAGGACAAGATAATTAAATGTCGAATTAGTCAAGAGATAATATGATAAATATTAATCTATTAAACGTATACTAATTAATTAAAGTTTGTATTGGAATAAAATAAAATAGTTTTATTTTAATAAATAAATTATTTCTCTGGCAGTCTTAGACAAGAAATATGGTTGAAAGAATAGAACAAAGAATTCGTAAGTTTCAGATGAAATATAAGACATAAATGAAAATTTACATTAATATTCTTTTTAATTGCTGCCATATTTTCACTAAATTAAAAAAAAAAGGTTTTCACCGCACTTTAAGGTACTATGAAACACCAGAATAAAATTTATTAAAATAAATAGTGTTAGAAAATCAATTTTTAGAAAATTATTAAAAATTTCTCATAAATAATCTTTTATTTAATGCTATTAAAAGTCATTTTCAGAATATTCGACCTTGTTTGTAATCTATAATTTGTAAGACAGTTATCAAAATATTATTTTCATATATTTAATTTTTAAGCTTTATTGCGAGAATTCGATATGTGTGGCTAATGGAAAGAATGGATAATTCTTCTGATATTAGTAGATTCAAAACTTTTTTTTATATTAGATTATTAGTATTACATTATTATAGTATGAACCATCTTGTTAAATGTGGAAATGGTACCTATTCCATTTCTATCTGGTACTTAATGGTACTATTACCATAAAGAATTGAATTCGTAAATATTATCAGATCGTTAAAATGTATCTATCTGAAATGGTTTTCAGTCTACTTAAAGTTGCTGATAATTATTGAACACGCAATTTCCTAATGCCCTGCTATCCCAGAGTAAATCGGCGAGCTTTCTCTTGGACTAACGCAATATGTAACTTTGCAAATTACCAATCGAAGATAATCGAATAACAATACAGATCTAGGTATCTCCGCTTTGAATAGAAATAAATAAATCGGTACCGGAGGAAGATATTGTTGGGCAAGGGGTGAAGAAACAGCTAAGCAAATTAGTTTTGTTCTTTGTCGCCTTGGTGATGAGTGTTGCCCAACCAGGCTTGAGCAACCGCTGGAGACATGAACGCTGGGTCAGGAAGGCAGAGGACATAGTACGTGGCTACACCAACTCTCTTTTTGTCGGATTGTACTCATAGCTTATTACTAATAATAGCAATTAAAGATAAATTACAATAATTTAATTATTAATTAGAAAATATACAAAAATTAAATTTTTACATTCTTAGGCAGGTATTAATACGTTTTTAAACTCCGACATTTAAATATAATTAAAATGAGAAATGTACATAAACAAATGAAAATAAAATAATAATAATAAAGTAATAAAATTGAACTATACAGTAATAATAAAATAAAGACGTCTATAATTTTTTCTTTTTTGGACTAATGATACCCAAATTCGTGTGACCTTGGTGTTTTTTTTTTTTTATTTTTGTTTTTCTTCCTCAATAATAAAATAAATAATGTAATAGCCATAAATTTTAAGTTTAATCATTCAATAAGATAGTCTGAAAATGAGGTTGATTTTAAGATTATTTCGCCATGAATTTGCAAGAGAAATATTGTTTGATTTAACAGCGTAAATAAATATATGTTTAGCATATAATCAGCGAACAAGATAGGACGAGAAGATAATAGTGAGAACAGATTAGCTTGTTCGAAGGAATATTTCTGTTGTCCATGGGCTTGATAAGGTCTCGAAAAAGATGTTGAGGATATTTTTCGTTAAATAATAGGTAATTGTCTACTGTGAGTGTGAGCAAATCAAGGGATATTTAATACCCAATTAAGAACAATTGATTTTAACCTTAGCTAGTTGTAAGGGGAAAATTAAATATAATTTGTTGGACAGATCGTCATTTCCTTGAACAAACGTAAATTGCATTGATGGTCTGTAAATTATTCATGGTAATAATAATAATAAATAGTACGAATTTTATAAAAAAATATTTATTAGAAAATTATGTTAATGGATATGAGTATAAAGAAGTAATATTATAATTTTGTATACCAATTTTTAATGTTTCTTTTGTATTTTTACTGAAATCAATTTATTTATATAACTAAATATTTATTAAAATTTAATTTTCTGATTTACAATTTTTTTTTTCTGCTTAGATGTTCATTGGATCCACTGTTTAATGAGATATATATTTTTCCAATAAATGTCCTTCTAAGGTTATTAGATAATAGATAAATATCCTTATAAGGTTAGAAGAAACTGAAGGAATAGCAAAAAAAAAAAAAATAATAATATAATGAAATAAAATAGGCCTAATGATTAATTGTCACATAAAAAAATACAAAATAACCTCACATAACAAATCAGTACTTAAAACCATTTATGTTTGAGAAAGTAGTGAAGCTCCTAAAATTAAGCTTTGTAGGAAACTTAAGGAAAAACGATGAAAGGCAAGAAATACTATCGGTAACTTCTAATTATTCTTCAAAGTTAGAGATTGTCAAGAATCTAGTTTATCTGAATATCCCTGAGTTTGTTAAATATATTTAAAAATCTATGTAGAAAAAGTACACTAGTAGATCAATTTAAGAATAAAATCGTCGGAAGATGGAAGATCTGTTATGTTCGAGGTACACATCAGTCATCCGATCTTAAAACAAATCTGTGAGAAGATGAGGTGCGGTCAGAGAATAACACAGATAAGTTAAAAAACCTATGTATTAATTTATTAGTATACTACTAAATAATTTTAGGCACTAATAAATAGGTTTTAAACTTATTTGTGTTATTCTCTGATCGCACCCCCAACCATCTTCTCACAACATATATTATCCACGTTCTACTATCTTCCCATCATCTTAAAATGAATCATTAAAAAAAAAATATACGATATTTACCAATAATTTTCTTTAATGTCAACACCCATCGAGTGTACGATTATTGACAAACAAGTCACACAGCTTCACCACGTGTACACTTAGCAATCAGGAATATTTCACGATTCTTTTCTTCGAATATCATTAGACTCAGTGTTTTCTCCAGACAAATGGTGTTAGATCATAAGAGAAAGGTATGTTTATGCACATCTACGATTTTCTACATGTTCCGCGACCGATCGCTTTCATCCTAGAACTTATATTTTACGTGAAAACGGCCAAATCGCGCCCAAAGGAAGGATTTGTTTTGTAAATATGAAAAAAAATACGGATGGACAGGGGACTGACAAGCTGTCAAGTATCGTTAGTTTTGTCCGTATTGAGGATTCGTTCCAGATGTATTTAGAAAGTTTTTGAAAAGGTTCAAATTTGTTACGTAATAATTGGTTTGTGCTTATGCTTTGTGTCCGTTACCTACCGTGCAAAATGATAAGCATCATTTGTAGAGATTTGGTTACTTAATATTTGAGTAATACTAATATTAAGTGTGCTAGTCTATGAGCCTAAGTGGAGAAAGAAAAGTCATTTCACCCCAATTCCTTATTAAGTTAATGAAAACTAAATACAGGTAAAAGTCCAAATTGATTTACTCTGCCAGTGATAGGGAATACAAAATGGCGGCCTATGTAGAAGTTACAAAAAATTAATTTTTCAGTTCATTCAACTAAAGAAAAAATTATGCATTGTTTTCTGTTAGAGAAAGAATAATTTCTTACCTAGACTATCAAAGGATATCTTAAATGTCATTAAAAAGTAATAATTTATTTATTGTTATTCACACCTGTATACATATATACACATCAAGTAAATTTGCTGTAAGTGATATCATGACATGATACAAACATGTGGAGAATCTACCCATTGATAGTACTCCAAAAACATTTCTAAAGGAGAAGATCTCGAGGCCATCTTCTTTTCAGACGCCTAGGAGGCCTAGTAGTGAAGGAGAAGCCAGGTTAGAAACGGGTTGGTTTGGGTGGTTGAGAAGTTTATTATGGAAGGATTGGTATCTGGTTCTGGCCAAATCGGCAACATAGGGAACATTGAGGTCCTAACGGATGATTTGATTTGTGACAAAGTAAGGAGCATTAAGGATTTTGGACTGTAAGGATTGGATTCGAGAGGAGTTAGATGATTTAATGGAGCCCCATAGCTCAATTCCGTATGTCCAGATAGGTCTTATAGCAGTCATGTAAATCAGTCTTTTGTAATGGATTGGAAGTTTGGACCGTTAGTCTAGTAAATGTTGTGATAGTCGAAATCGACGAGCAGTTTCCTGTCTTTTCAGTCTTGTGTGAGGATTCCATGTCAGTCGTTTGTCCAGATTTAGTCCTAAGTAACGGATCTGTTCAACACTGTGGGGTAAGACGAAGGTTTACGACGAAGGGAAATATGATTTGGTGGGATTTATTGGAATTTTCATTAAAAAGTAAATATTAAAGTATTTGAGATGCACGCTTACAACTCTCATAAGTCATTATTTAAAGTAGAGTAAATTTTCTAAAATAAGAGTTCTTTATGTTCAATAGTTCTCGAGGTACAGTTTTTCAAAAAGCAACATTTTTTTTTTTAAATAACGAAAAAATAATATTTTATGAATCAATTTTGGCGAATAGAAACTTCTACTCCTACGAATATACATGTTAATATCTACATTCAACATTTAATTTGTGTGCTAATAGCCATTTTTTTTAATCCTTCCTGAAATACATCTTTTCGAAAAACGAGAAATGAGCATTTCGGGAATTTATTTTGGTGAATATCATCGTCATTCGCTATTTGAAAAACAATTTTTTTTAAAAACTTTATTGAACGTAAATCACTCTTTTAAGGCCCATATTTTATGGAAATTACTCAAATTTAAATGATGCTGATTTATAGTTTTGAAGATTTGGAGCTCGGAATGAAAAATTAATTTTTTGTAATATTTTGAAACTGCTACCATTTTTTATTTTTGACTATAACTGGCAGAGTCGTCAATTTTGACAAGTAACTATATTTAGTTTTGATTAAAGTTATAAAAAATTAGGGTGAAATAAATATTTTTTTTTACTCCGGACTCTTGGATTATGCTTGATGTATAGAACAACATATCCATACTATATTAAATTGAACATTCATAATTTTATATTTTATTTAATTTTTAATTTACTTTATCACTGAGAGATCAAAAACCTGATACTTCGAATTTATGTATGTTATTTAGACCACAATGACTTCCACAAATTTATGACATTCCTTTCTGGAATCAGGAAATAGATAAGACCGAAAGAACAAGGTTGAACAACCGACCTTGGTCTATCTCGGTTCAGGGACCTGCCGAAGAAACAGATCAAAGAGGGGTTTTGTTTTTTAGAAGAGCCATGGATAAGTTATCTAGCCCTAACTCCATTTAGTCGAGTACCAACTCCATTACTCCCCTCATCCAAGGAGACCAAGTTGGCGCTAATATTACGGATATGGAAATGGCATTCTCGCATTCCCCTTTCCAAGGTCTTCCGCTGCGACTTTGCAAAGATTCTATCTCAGAGTAGTCCTGAGGATAATAAATAATTACTGTTGAATAATAAATAATAAAATATTTATTCCTTTTTCATTACTTCAACTCAACAACAAGAACGTGCTATGAGAAAACCTGTTAATGCCAGATGTACGCAAAGTATTTGGAAAATAGTGATCGTATTGCTTTATAATTTTTATAAATAACAATAATTTCCAACATATAGTTATCAAAATTAAAATTTACTCATTAAAAACTTGAGCCACAAATTGTGGCGTAGCCAGAGCCATCCTTATTTTTTAAAATGTTTCATAAATAATATAGGTTGGGTAGGAAATATTATGTTATAAATTTATCAATAATAATTAGTTATATAGTTTTATGTTACTTCATGCTGTTTTTTCAATATCGCCAGTTCTCCAAGAGCCCGAAACGTTTCACAAAAACGAAAATTATTTTATGTGGAAAAGATGGTGTTTAAGGAGGAGGGAGGGGCCAACATGTCAGTAAAGTAATAATAATCAGGCCTTCATGAACGATGAATGATAAACCCTCATAAAAAAAAAAAAAAAATTGAAAAAAAAGATAATCATATTATAGTGGAAAAACAAATCAAGATACAAGAAATTAAGAAGATAATAAATTATATTAAAAGATTAAACATAACTTTATTTTATACATATTAAACTAAATATATAATTTAGTTATTTAAAAAAAGTTAATATTGTACTTATGTATTTTGTTTCTATAATTTTTTATATTGTCTTTTAAGAAGATTAGTATGCTGTGTGTTATACCATTTACTGTATTTGGGCAGTATTGCTTCCTGTCAATAAAAAATTTCTCTTTGCAAATATAAGAATTTATAAAAAAGATAATAGGGTTGAAAACATTGTTTGCTATAAAACCACATTGAACAACAATAAACATATCATTTTGAAAAATATTTTGTTTCTGCATATAATGCCTTACCACATTGTATAAAAAATCGATTATATATATTTTAAAACTACAATACAAATACAGAATTACTCTGTATTGTATATTAAAAAAAAAGTTTAATATAGTTACAAGGATGCATTGTATGCTCCAAGTGCCAACTTTATTTAAATGTCATAACTTTTCTTCCAAATTTTTAGATACAATCAAATTATAATTTGCTTTATAATATAATTTTTATTCTTATTTCGTTCATTATTGTAGTATGTTAGACGAATTTTCTATCTTGCCTATTAATGAATTAGGTATAAAATAACTTATTTTTGATGACTTATATATTATATTTGTACTTCGATCATTACTGATTATAAATAAAATTAATACAAAATTTAATTATTTTCATATATTCAGGAATATGATACCTGGATCGAGATACTACAGAAACACCTGTTTACTTACATGCCTTGTTCAAATACTCGTATTTCCTTACTGCACATGATTCATCATCTTCAGCTTTGTAATTATTCTTCTAAGACACCTTCGTTGTTCGGAGTCCATTTAAAGTTTAAGGATACGTTCCTTCCTGAGGAACCGGTTAGTAGAACATATCTTCGTGAGTGCTCTGACCATTCCGTTACATCGACCTTCTTGTCTCTCGGTGCCATCCGCTTTTATAAGATGTCGTAGGGTGATTCAAAAGAGAAATAGTATTTTAAAAATTACAAATTTGGTAAGGATGATTTAAAAAGTAAATTCAACTTAGTAGTTTTTTTTTAGCTATATAAAATGATTCTCAATAATAAGACAAAAGGAACTGAAACAAAATAATTTATTCTAATTCAATAATTCTCTGTAAGATTACCTAACCAAGCAATGTTTCCTTTATAGTAAAAAAAAAAAACTTTGAATTCAAATTAAATTGTTGAATTTTAAATTTAAATGATTTGAAATTTAAAAAGACTTTTGGAATCCTGAAGCCATTGGTATAATGGTGGGAACTGTTCTTTTGTTATGTAATGAAGGATTTTTCCGATTCCAAGATAACTTTAGGATAGTTAGTTAGTTAGTTCTATTTTAGGATAGTTACTTGTGCCTTAGCGTTACAATAGACGGTTATGCAGTAACAGGTTACTGTAACTTATTCAATAACATGTGACCAATAACTCGAATATAATCTCGTGCAGGGCACTTTCACTAGTCTTACGACCCACTTACTTGACTCCCCTCCACCGAAGCAAAGAAACGTCTTAATCTCTATCGTATCACTGTATTCAGTATTTCTTCGTTTACTTCATTATATTATATATATTTTAATTATGTACATGATTATAATTATTTCAGCACCCTACGACTGTTACTAAAATATATATTAACTTTTCAGATTTTTTTGGAATATATATTTTAGTTAATTTTGAGTAATGTAGTTTTGATATGCTTGAGCAAAAAAAAAAAAAAATCACTTTTGACTAGGAGGAAGATAATTTGCGCATTTACAGATAAAAGTTACCTATATTAACAAAAAAAAAATATATATATATTTTTTCCCCGTTTTTGATAAACGAGTGTTATATTTAGGGTAAGCATATTTTGCAGACTCATTGTTTTTGTTTTTTAACAAAGTTATGAGTTACCTATTTGTGGTAGTGAATGCCTTTATAAATTTGATTTTATGTTACAAATATATTTATGAATTATCAAAAAAGGCATAATTTCGACCCACATATTTATGTACTTAAAATATAAAGTGAAAAATATTCAATTTTTTTTTTGGGTACCAGGAATAAAAATCACTCTTTTAAACTAATGAAAAAAATACAATAGTATTTAAAAAATACTTTATATTTACTTTTACGTTCTACTCATAATGTCACTAAGTATCATTTCTATTTTTAAAAATATTAATGTTAATATTTTTTTCTTTTGGATGAATTATTAGAAAATATTTATATTGTTGTGATATTCCTGGGTTATTAAAAAATAATCTGAGAGATTAACAGGGAAGTTAGTTCAAAATTGTTATGAGGAAAAATGTTATTTTTTAAAACCATGAATAGAAAATAAATGGTTAAGAATTTTATCTGGATTTGAAGTTTGACGATTTTAAATTCGATGTTGTGATATTTTTAAAAAAATACGATAATAACTAAACAAACTTTATTACAAATGTCGTTTAATTGTAAGATCTATTTTATTTAATTGAAATTATTTATATTTATTAAATTACATTATACCCCTTTAGAACTATTGAATACTATTCACTAGTTAAGGAAAATTAAGTTTACTCAAGGATTAAAGGAAAGGCTGATAAATGTTTTAATTAAATCTTTTTTTAATATTTTCAATACTATAATTGTTAATTAAAATTAGAATTATTAATTAATATACATTTTAATTATCTTGTTTTAGACCGGTAATTTTATTAATAAAAAATTTATCAAGTAAGTTATAAGTCCTAACCTTTTTCATCAAAATTACATGTCAAACATTTCGAACGATCCAGCCATCATCAAGAACATTCCTAATTTTAGTATCACAGCCTCAAATAGTTTTATTATAATTTATAGGCTATTATGTCTAAGTAAATTTAACATGGTTAAATGTATTTAAAATTAAATAACATATTTCAATAGATGATTATTTCTTTAAATGTATGTTTCAGAGGATAAAGTTTGTTTTAGAATGAATTAGAAAAACATTTGGGAACCGGAGGTAGTTTGGTAGCTCCTTGGACTGGAAGCTTAAAAAAGCGAACAAAAAGAAGATGGACCTGCGACCTTGGCATTAAGGAACATGTTTACGGATACGAAGCGATTATTTAAGCATTTTTATTTATTTTTTCAAAGATTACTGAAGGTACTTTGTCGGATAGTTAATTATATACAATTGCATTTATGGGAAAATGTTTTTTTACAGGCCATAGTTACTTAAATCATAACGTAATTTGTATATAATAGACATCGGGAAAAAGGTTTTTATCATGCTTTTAAATTGGAAACAGCTTTTAGCAGGATTGAGGAAGTAGACGAGGAAAATACATTAGCATGCTAGTAATGCAAATTTTTATTATAGCAATAAAACACGTAACATAGGTCAAGATAATTCAACTAACAACAAGAGAACGTGAGCAGCAAGGTCGTGTTTTAATTCGTTCATTTTTTGGGGAAAATATGAAAAAAGTGTTTAAATTGAAACCCCTCACCCCCCAAAAAAATTATCAGTTCAATTGAAATACATATTTTAAACTAGCTTACTCGATCTAGATAAGCTATTGAGGTGTCTGAAACCATAAAAATCTCTAAAAAGAACGAAATTTTAACGGAAAAAATGATTCCCACTTTTATTCTATTGTTCTAACTAGAACATAATCGTAAATACCTAATTTCCTGTTCTCTATATCATATCCTATATATTTATTGGATTATAAAAGGCGCTGTAGTTTCAAGATGTAGGGAAAACGTATAAATATCAGATGACAGTGTTATAGTTTAGTGGTTCCCAAACTGGGTACCATGGAACCATAGGATATCCAAGCGTATCACATGGGTGCCACTTTGTGTAAATGTTACCGAATATATCGCGCATTCCAGGACTTAAAATTATTTTTTATCCTTTTTCTGCATAGTCAGCCGCACTAAGAATTATTTTACCGCTATATATATAGAAGGGTGACGGTGAGAAAATAGTTTGGGATTCCTTTTTAAAGACGTTATGAAACGGATACATACGCACTCCCACTCCCATTCGATGAACAACAATATAGTGTGAATGTTAATTATTTTCTAAGAAAATACCAAAATTATTAGAAAATGCGAACATCAGCAAAATATTTACATAAATATTTAATCTCTTATAAAGAGCCGAATTTATGTGGAACAATTCAATGGGATTTTTTTTTATCATAATTAAAAAAAATATATATATTAATAAAATAGTCCTGTTCATTCATGCATACATGAAAACGTCAGAAATGAAACTAATCTATTTATGTGACTTCAGCATTCGTGAGTGGATATGATACTTGTTACAAAAAGAGTAATTTAATGAAAACCTTTGAAAATCGATGATGATTTTTATAAACCTAGAAGTCAAAACAATTATGTTAAGGCATTTTTGTAGGTAATGGAATTTGATACAGAAAAAAGTTACTGAGTTTAGAGTTATACTTACTTCTAGAATAAGGCTACACCTATTTATTTTAGTCTAGAATTAAAATAGTGACTTATCCATTAAAAAATCCAAAGCGATTTTTCGATTTATGAATATTGTTAATAATAATAATAGAGAAGAAATAATTTTAATAATAAAATGTCTACTTACACCACTTTCTCAGAAAACTGCTGGTGAGTTTGTCGCAAAGCTTCCTCTTGTTGTGCATGGCGGTGGGTTCGATGCCCGAAAGCTGAAGAAAAAACTTGATTCAAATCAATGTCTACAAGATGACAATCACTATCTTTCTGGTTGGCTGGTACATGTACAAACAACCCTATATCCCTGCCTCCCTCTACCATGGCAAAACATGTTTGCATGATAGTGTTTGTTGTTACGAGTAGGATGGTTCGATGGCGCCTCAAATAAACAAGCGGTGATAACAATACTTGAATAGGAAACAAATGTAAATTTTTCGCTCTTATCCAGCTAAGTATTATCCAGGTATGAAAACAAAGTGCTAAGAGTACAATCACACTAAAAACAACGGTTGAATGTGTTATATGTCGTTTTTCAAGTCATCTTGTCATCAAGTCATCAAGTTAAGTCAAGTCATCTGAAGATATGTAAACACTTAAGAATTTAGAGTAAAGTTGTTATCCAATACATTTATGTTCCAATATATGCTATTGGAATAACAGAATCACTATTAATTATTCTTATTTTTAGTTTCAAAAACAAAGCCTAAAGTCTCTCATATTCCAGTAAATAACTAACCAAACAACATCTAATCGACTTGTTCTATTATGTAGGCAAGATCACATCTCACATCAACTTTATAAAAAGTTTTAAACATTTAGGCACGAATTTGTATGTTTGTTCATTTTTTTGGATTATGACTATAAAATTATTGTTTATTTTACGAATTTTTCATAAAAAATTAACAATAATGCCACCACTTAATATTAATGTTCGGTTAAATGATTGATTTTACGAGCTCATTTTTTCCTATGTCGGCCATTAGTTCTGGTTTGGCCCAGTAATTTTGCGATCTGCGGAAGATGAAAACAAACTGAAATCCCTCCGTAGCAAGATCAGTTAGAAAATCATAAGTAGGGATCGTTTTGTAACATCTCTTAATCCTATATATTAGATTCATGATCTATGCTATGATATATTAAAAATAAACATTGATAGTTTTTCTTTGTCTAAATAGCATGATTAAGTTTTTAGCCTAAATTAGATTATTACGATTTTAAACATACAAAATTTAATATTTAAACCAAACTTCAAATATTGTACACCCAATGAACTTGAATTGTGAGGGGCAGCTAAACCTTTGAACATCCTTTCAGTCCAAAGTCCTTCGAACTATAGTCAATGCCCCTTATTATGTTACAAACAAGACCCTTCATCACGACCTTAACATTCCTTTAATTCTTGACCTCATCCTATCCAAATTCTCAAACTTCTACTAAAACCTTACTCATCATCCTATTCTCCTAGTACAATCCCTATTCAGCTCCATTCGCCCTTTATCCCCATTTAGGTGGCAAGGCTAGATTTGGGGTTCCCTTGGCAGAATGTAAACATAGTATATAGGATTGTATTCAAGATTTTATTTTAATTATTTACCTCAGTTGGTTTTTTATTTTCTATTATTTTAATTAGTTATCCGCCTCTGTGAATATATAATTTTATTTTTATCCATTTTAGTTTATACTTTATTATTTTATTTTTTTATTATTATTTATTTACGTCTTATTTTTAGTTAATATTTAGGTATGATATGTTTGTGTATTTATATTCCTGATACTCGATGCTCTCGCGTCTGGCAGAATGTAATGTTTCAATAAACCCTTTTCAAATTGTACACATACATATTTTACAATTATTATCTTTTCTTAATTCAGTTTATAGTTTAGAATAGAGAATTATGAGGAAGAGATAAAATTAAGCACTGTTTGAAGCGTGAAGAGTCGAATTCAACGTAAAAAAAAAAAAATCATTAATTAATAAGACTCTCATTGCAGTCCTATACTGCTCTATTCTAACCATGATGGGGGTTCAAGTTTTTCATTTTTTGGGACAGCCTATTACAGAAATTTTCTAAATTTCTCCTCTCGATCTCTTCATTATGCCGTCTAACTTTGACGTGGTTAGTAAAAATTTATTATGCTAGTTTTCTATCTTACTCTTTAGTTGTGAATATTTATCAAATTTACTTTGATTCAGACAAGACTCGAAAAGTTTTCATTGTATTAATATTAGAATTTATAAAGTTGATTTTTACACGATTTGAGATTTTTATACACATTTTAGGGGTCCTTTTTCGATTTTTTTTTCTGCAAAAAAACTCTTCCTCTAACCGTAACCAACACACACTAAGTTTCATTTCGAAATGTCTTCTAACTCTGGAAAAAACAGAGTTTTTTAATATGTAATAATTGAAAGCTTGTGTCACCCACAAAAACCTTCAGTTGAACTCTTGGAGTATAAGAAAATTCGTTTTCAACAAAAGTTCGATATAATTAAAATTATCGATAGTATGAGCAATGTTCTAATCGCCTATTTATAGAAGAAATTAATGATTCCTCTTCGAATCCGAAGAAGTCATTTGGCGTTTTATAACAGTTTCAGTCCTTTGAATCATATTAGATCCAAGACACATCATATTAGATCCTTCACACCTCACATCAATATATTTCCTATAAGGAATAGAGATTTCATGTTGGGATTGCCTGCATATCGAAGGATGGTATTTCCCATGGGTGGAGTCGCGAAAAGCCACTCAGCCAACCCGGAATAAACAATGTCACGTAGAGACTTTCACCGATTCCACGCTAGCGGTTATCTCATCACAGGTTCTCAGTCCGGATCTGTCCTTCCAGTGTCCGTTAGGATTGAGGGGCGAGGAATACTCTCCGTTCACTCCAACGGTGACGTCTCAAATTAGAAAAATTACAAATAAAATATAAAAATAACAAATACTTCCACAATGTTGAAGAAAACTTTCACAATGCAGTGCTGTAAACACGTTTCACAATAGCCTCTAGGTCATTCTTGCGGTAAAAGTCTCATTTATCGCTCAACTAACGTTCTATTATTTGTTGAATGAAACTCGTTAATATCTTTTAAGTATATAACAGTTAAACAATGGAATAGTACAAGATCCCAAGAGGAGAAAAAAGGCAGTTATTTCAGCCCAATTTTTGATTACTTAATTAAAAACTAGGTATAATTACTAGTCAAAATTGATGAGTCTGCCAAGTATAGGTAGGGGGAATAAAAAATGGCGGCTGTTTCAAAACGTTAAAAATAATTAATTTTTAATGCGAAGCTCTATATCTTTACAACTACCAACAACAATAGAAAATCTAAAAGAGCATCATTTAAAGTAGAGTAAATTTGCTAAAATATAAGCCCTATAGAGCTATTTACGTTCAACAGTTCTCGAGATATATCTTTTTAAAAAGCAATATTTCATACAAATGTTGTTGTGTACAAAAATTTGATTTATGAAAAACTTGATTTCAGAAAACAATGGACGTGCAGATGTCTGTTTGCATTAAAATTAAATTTACTATAAAATAATTTATAATGTTTATCTTTGTAGGAGTAGTAGTTGTCATGTTATTTGACAAAATAAACTCACAAAATATTAATTTCCAGTTGTTCGTATAAAATGTAGGATTTTTGAAAAAATATATCTCTAGACCCATAAGACGCACATATGTCTGCCAACACTCAAAATAAAGGAAATTCAACTTACTATTAAGTAGTTTATGACACTTATCTTCGTAGGGGTAGTAGTTTTTATGATATTCACATATGAATGTAAATTTGGCAAATGAAAATTTGTCCGGACAACTATAAATCAATTTATTTTAGCAAATTTCATGAAAACTACTACTCCTACGAAGTAGTAATATAGTATATATAGTATATATAGTATATATAGTAGTTTATAAGTACCATAAACTACTTTATAGCTCAATAAACTAACTTTAATTTGAGTACTAATATATATCTGTACGTCACATAGTTCCTGAAATATAGATTTCCCAAAATATATTAACTAACTACTGATATTTCAGTACGTTCCATACAACATTTCTATGAAATTGTTGTTTTTTAGAAAGCTATATATCGAGAACTATTGAACGTAAATAGCTTTATTAGGGCTTACATTTTAGATAATTTACACTACTTTAAATGATGCCCTCTTAGATTTTCAATTGTTGTTGGTAGTTGTAAAGATATAGAGCTCCGAATAAAAAAATAATTAATTTTATCATTTTGAAACAGCCGCCATTTTTTATTCCCCCTACTTATACTTTGCAGGCTCATTAATTTTGACTAGTAATTATACCTAGTTTTCAATTAAGTAATCAAAAATTGGGGAGAAATAACTGCCTTTTTTCTCCTCTTGGGATCTTGTACTATAATGTTAAATACACAAAAATTCAAAACGTACTGTATTTCTTATATTATTTTTTTAAAAAGTTATTTCATATCAGGTAGTTTCCTGATCTGTTTATTTTCTTTCTTATTTCGAAATTTTTGAAGATATTACAGTAAGAATTATTTTGAAACTACATTTTCTCCTTGGACGGGAGAGTGCGTATTATTATTAGACAGAAAGGGTGATGAAATTCCTAGCATTGATGAGGTCATAAGTATGCTTCCTTGAGTATGAACACTATTTGAATATCGTCTCCGATTGTAGCATGGGGCTACTTATGCCCCATTTATATTAGTGAGAAAGTATTTAAAGGAATGTTGATTAGGCGTGCAAGCTGCTCACACTTTTGATTCGACTGTAATATTCATTCTGAAATATCTTTTAGTGCTCTGGAAGAAGGAAAATCTCCTGATAGCTGATTGAGCAGAAAACTGATTAACCTCTATCGATTTATTATTTATTCAAAAATCAATAATAAATTGCAAAAAGTATTATATTGTTAAAGAAATACCCTAAAATTAAGTCGGCCATTTACATCAAGATGAGAAGGAATGGATTTCCTCGATCGAATCGATTTTTAAAGAGGTTAAAAGATTTATCGCTTGTAACTGATTGTGCCGCTTTCAATCTGACCTATTAAGTTCTTGACCACCTAGAGCTTTCTTATAGCAAATGGATAAATGATGTTTACTTTACTTGTAGTTGGACTTAGAAAAAAAAAATCATTATCTTAGGTGTTATTTTGTATTAAAACAAAACCCGCTGATAATCCTCAAACTCCATCAGTTAAGTCTCTAATATAGAATTCTTCAAACATAGTATTTATTAGGAATATGATATGATAGCTTTAAACATACACAGAGTCCAGTAAGTACTGATACTTGTGATTATAGTAGGAATTAGTCCCGCAAGTAGGCCAAGGAATTGCCGAGGGATTAATATTAAGTAGTCTAGGTGGGGCTCGAACCCACATCTTTTCGAATCAGGTACTCTGGTACTTTCATCCCAAAGTACTCAGTATTAATGGTATGCGGTCACTGGGTAAGGCATAGATTTATTAACTCTCAGACACTTGTTCGATTTCGTCTATGAAAAATACTTTTTTCCCTCTTATATCAGCCTTGTATAATTGTACATTTTACAAATTTGGCGTAAACACGGTACTTACGAGTTCCTAATTCTAAGACTCTCCACGATTTATACCCATTACTGAGATACCTGGAGAGTGGGGTATCAAAACTTTAATTATCTCTACTTGATATTATATCCTCTACAATAGACAGCTTAACAGCAACAGACAAATTTGAGACATTCGGTCGTAAAACTTGGTAACTGGCAAATGGTGAAAATTGAAGTTTTTGGTATCACAAGATGGTTTTGGCTTGATTTCACAGTTTCTTTTAAAATTTATATTTTAAAAAGAATAATGATAGTATTAATTTATAGTAAGTGATTACTGTAGAAGTTTTAATTTTTTCAGTTACCATGTTTTATTACGGTGTGTCTAATTTCTTGACAATTTTGTCATAAACAATAAACTTGAGTTTTACTTTATAACCAATGTTCAACAATTTTATTATTTCTTTTTTTTCAGGTGAGTGACTTAATTTACTCTCAGGACTGTATGTATGGCCGACTCAAGGAAGGTAATTTAGCTAAAAATTTAAATTTACAATTTGGAAAGTTATTATTGAAAGTATTGTAAATTTTATTCCTTTTTTTTTCTTCTTTACTTACAAAATTGATCGGCTAGCTGTAAAAATGAAGTATCTCCAATCGTCCACGTTTTCGGAAAAATATGAAAAAATCCTTTTTTTTATAAACTTTTGTGATTTCTAATAAGAACAGTCCAACTTCTGTCTGCTGGCACTCTCCATTTCACCAAATTTTAAAGCAAACATGAAAAACCTCTAATTTCAATTATACAAGGTTTTTTTAAATTTGTATTTCCCACATCTAACAAATGTTAGGTGAATACATTCCAGTTTAAAAACCTTGGTTTATTGAAATCGGAGCTTCTTCGTGATTACTATAATATTTGCTAAGTGGAAAAAGTGAGTTTTGCGAACCTTCATTTACGAGCCGTTTAGAGCAAAAGTGGTGTAAGTCAATCAATCAATTTTTATTTAAAAAAACATGAATATTTAGTTAATTACTGAGTGGATTAACAATTGATGACATTAATATATGTTAATCCAAATTAAAAAAATTTAAACTTCCTCATAACTTTTTAGTTTTTCAAAACTCTTGGTTTGACATACACGACTTTTTCATTCCACGGTTCCATTTATATTACTGTAAGATTGACAAAAATATAATAGATTTTTGCGATTTTCTCAAAACAGTCTCTCACAATTTTGATTAAATTTGGTATATCAATATATAATTAAGTAATTAAGTAAGTAAAGCTAGGTCTTGAAGTAGTTTAGCAGGGCTTAAATGTCGAATTTTCATAACATCATCTCCTAAAGTATCTTTAATTTTGTTGATTTGGAATAATTAACTATTATATTGTTAACAGTAATATAACCTGTATTAATATGAGCTATGAAAGAATTTGATAATTGACTAAATGAATAATTGAGAAATAGGGACAGTAGTTTAACAGAAAAATATGAGATCGTCGAACGTTTCCGATATTTCCCATTCGCAGTCATATGTACACGGCTTTGCTATAATTTGTTAAATTGTTATATTCTTGGCGGGAACAATGTTATAGATATTTCTAATTCGAATCCTGAGAAACCCTTGAAAACTGGAAATTTAAATGTTAAAGATTGTTGTGAGTATTTAACGTATGATTTTAGAGACATGTTTATAAAATAGATAATATGAGTCCGAAACGTTATCCAAGGGCCGTCTATAGCTCAGATGGTTAGGCGCAGGTCTATCAGTCCAAGGTCTAATGAGGGTTTGAATCCGGCCTTGGGCGTTGACTTTTTTCATTAAGTGACGGTCCCACAAAATGAAAAACTTGACCCCCTACTATGATTAGAATAGGTTGGTCACCTGTAGATAACTAGGCAAACATCACCTTCGCTCTGATTTGCCTTATATTAATTAGAAAAAAAGTTATTCAAATCATAAATAAATGATGTAGTAAGTATTTGCGGTACTTTAAGGTTTTTACAGAAATCGCCTCATTAAAAAAAAAAAAAAAAATCGAAAAGTGGAGAGTAATTAAGTAAAATTAAACTCAACTGTACAAAGCAGAACCGACGTTGACTGGAATTAAAAAGACACGTCTTCCTGTCGCCCACGTGACTTGTGAAATCTTTTAGCGGAGAAAGTCTAGCGGTCGTAAAGCGAGCGTTTAATAAAACGATAACTCATCTTGAATGTCCTTTTCAAATCTAACACCTTCAGTTTAGGAGGATTATTCGTCAGATTCGTGTTGGTACGAGGGGACACAGAGGACGGAAAAGAGTATACTGGGGACTGGAAGGTCACGGACGATGGGTTTCTCCAGTTTTTGGATGCAGTCTTCACTTTCTCCAGCGGTGCATCGCTCCACAGATTCCATGCAATTCAATGCTGGAAATCTTTGTAATCTTTAGGATTAGGCTCAGGAGTATTACAGTGAGAATTAGGAATAAGTATTCGACTTTCTGCGGTGTCATACTTGTCATAACGTTTTCATTTTAAAAGAAATGAGGATAAAAGCACAATAAAACTGTATGGGTTCATTATTGAAGATTTTGTAACGAAATTTTTTTTTTTTTAACCATCTGGGGAGAGGGTACATTTGTGACAACTACATCGGAATAATTGACTATACTTTGCTAAGTTGTACTGCGATCTACCCGGCTCAGCTATTCCTTCTCTTATATAGTATACTCATGTAACATGAGTCGCGCGTATAAAAGGCTTTTTTGTAAGTATGAAGAGGACGTTCGCGAGAAGATTTAAATTATTTAACAATACTAAGAACTAATCAGGATTATCATTGTAATAGTTTTTGTGATAAATTTATTTATTTTTTATTAGTATTATTATTTATTTTAATATTATTAATTTTTGTTTTATTATCTAAATGAAGGTTCCGTACCTTGAAAAAGTTTATTTAGTGTAGTCTACCGTTAGTATAGTGAGAAAAAGTGTTTAAAACCATCAAACTAATAAATTATCCAAAAATGTTTACCACTACAATCTATGAAGAATTGTCTTTTTTTTAAATATTTATTTATTGCTATTTACAACTGTACATTATAATACATTTAGTAAATCTGATCTAAGTTAAATTGAAGTGTTACGGGCGTGTAGAGAAACTACCCATTGGTAGCACTTAAAGACATTTTACATTAGCTGGTCTCGTGGCCATCTTCTTTTCAGGCGCCTCGGAGGATTGTCAGGAATGGAAGAGGATGCAAGGTTAGAAACTAGGGGGTTTGAGTGGTTAGAGAGTTTGTAATGGAAGGAGTGATATCTGGTTCGGGCTAGATCTGTTACATAGGGAACATTAAGGTATTTAATGTTAAATTATAATATTTAAAGGATTTTGGATTGTATGGATTGAATACGAGAGGAATTCGAAGAATTGTCTTCGGTTCAGTACTTGGTACGGAATTACTATTTATTGATCTATGGTTAAACAAGGTGATGTGGCCAGCAGTCACGCTTAACCACCAAGGTATTCCCTCCTTAATTAGGCCCGTCAACTTTATAAAGGCTGAGTGTGCCCCAAGGGGTCCATTCACGGCTAATTTAACAGTATACATTATATACTCTTGTTGGACTTGAAACTAAGCAAAGTCCAGTGTGTTATCTACTTAACTAATACAAATATATTCTGTGTTAAACAAAGGTCTTTTCAGGTATCATATAGATTCACTCACTAGCTCATTTTCATGATTCGTTGATTCATTACGTGGATGTTATATATCAAGATCAACTATTATTTTATAAAATTAAAAAAAGTTTTGATAGAGGGCATATAAGTCCGAATGACTCTTAACTGAGGTACTACTGTTTTCCCCCATACTGCTGTCAATTGCTTGATTCTTTGAATCAGATTATGAGCGGATTGCCTATTTGTTGCTGAAGGATGCCCATTGTACCACCAAAGTTCCATACTTGAGTTTTTAGCTCTTGGATCGATCTTATAATTATAAAACTGAAGGAAAAAATGTAGTTTATAATGCTGTATTATGTTTATTTCATTTAACGTTCTTTTGTATTCCAAGAAGGCTAGGAAGTATTACAATTTATCCATATAAACATAAGTTCTGATTCCATTTCGAAATAAGATTAAATCTTCCCCGGTTATTATATGGTATAATTAGTGAAATAGCAACGAAAATGAGCATTTTAAATTATTCTTTAATACAATCTAGGCTGAAGAATTTTCCACACATAATTTCTAATACCCTCTTAGGACATAGATTTTCCCAGCTTTTCCCAATTATTTCCCATTTCCCTTTGGCGTAAGAGTGATCATTAAGGTAGAGGAAGGTAGCTAATGAACTGTGCCAGTCCGAACCACCGTTAAGAGCCTGGTTGCACAACCTAGAACCTAGGTTATCAAGCTGGTCCCATTGCAACACTTGAACTGATTTACATCCTGCGAAGTTCATACAGTTCTTCGGTCTTCAGTATGTATTTGTCGGAATAGAACTGGATTTAAATGTAGTACTTCTCTATGCACCTCTATGCAATAGACATATGTAACGATACTAAAAACGAGAATTCTTGTATAAGACGATGCAGATAGCGTATAGCAACATAGCAATTAACGAAAACTGTTTGATTTTTTTTTTTAACTCGTCGTTTAAGCGTCATAGAACGTCTTGCTGAATCAAGAGTTAGTGAATTAAACTTTTTTTTTTTTTAATTTATTTATTGACATTTGCAAATGTAAATGAAATACAATAAGTAAATTTGAAGTAAGATCATAATGGTATGTTACAGGCATGTAGATAAAGTACCCATTGGTAGCAATCTATAAGCATTTTTATTTTGTAGGGTCTCGAGGCCATCTTCTTTTCAGGCGTCTCAAAGGATTGTCAGGAATCAAGGTTAGAAACTAATGGGTTCGAGTGGTTAGGGAGTTTATAATGGAAGGATTGATATCTGGTACGGGCTAGATTGGTTACATAAGGAACATTTAGGTCTTTATGGATGATATTCGTGATAAAGTAAGGACCATTGAGGATTTTACGAAGGATTTTGGATTGGATACGAGAGAAATTCGAAGGTTTAGTGGAGCCCCAAATTGTCAACCAGATCAGTCTTTTGTAATGAATTGGAAGTTTAGACCGCTTGTGAGGATTCCAAGTTAGTTATTTTTCAAGATGTACTCCAAGGTGGGGATCTGTTCTAGAGGGGTAAGAGCAACATTATAAGTATACTGTGGGGCAGTAGGCAGGCTTACGACGAATTTAACTTAAACGTTTAAACATCCAGGAATGATTTTGGTTCCGCGTCTGTCTGCAGTCGCACGAAATAATTTTATCAAATTCCATTCGTTACTTTTAATCTATTTTCCTTGATACACCTATCATTCGAGATTGCCCTAAAGTCGGGGATTAGTATAAAAATGATCTAGTATGAATTTTATCATATTACATAGACTATTTTGGCTTACCCGCGCGAAAATGTAATTTTTTTTTGCTTATGAATGCGTATTCCTTGATACACCTATAATGGTTCGTTCGATTTGGTCTAAAGATGGAAATTATTTTGAGAGTGGTCTAATGTACATTTTATCACATTCCCTTCTCTACTTTCTCTTAGCCACGTGAATAAATAATTTACTGTATATACATGTATCTTAATAGCTGTTCCTCCCGTTGATTTTATTACCAAGTAACATATCATTAACTTTGAATACATATAATAACGTGCCTGATAGTTTAGTAAACGTTCTGAAAAATGAGAATTTCTAGAAAATCTAATAAGGTGTAGCTACCATGTTATGGAGGAAAAGTTGATATACTTTTTTTTTAGGTGATAATACTAATTTTTTTTAAGGTAATGATATTATTTTTTTTTTATTCAAAGTTTTCTTTAATTATTAAATTAAAGTGATGTAAATAGTAGTTGATTGGAAAGGAAGTAGATAGCATTGCTTATGTCAAGTTAAGAGATAAGAAGAATTGGACCTTTAAAATTAATCTGGATATCAATTCTTAACTTATACTGACTCTCCCTTTTCTCATGAGATTTGAACAGCGTTTGAATATTGAATTTATTTTAACATTGATTAAGTCAAACCTTGTCCCGGATGTTTCAAAGTCACGTTGTAAAGACTTCTATACGACTATTGTGTCTACGAACTTGATGTGGTTTTAAGTACAAATAGGACTTAGCTCAGAAGAATGCTTCTTAATTTCCGAATGATCCTTGGAGTTTTTACGTCCAGGCAGTAGCGGCAACCTGCCCCGGAAGGATAGAAAGACTTCCGCCGACTCCCAAGAGGCAAGAATGGATTTGGCCCATCAAGGACTACCTGTAGCTTACAGGAATACAAATCCTCAAGGACCTCTTCCTAGGATTGAATTTAGTTATTGGCACACTCTATCCAGGTCAAGTCCAACCATTTCCCCGATGACTTCATTTGAAATGATAATGCGTCATCTGTTGCGTTCGTATTCGTACAAATCAATGCTAAGTGCTCTTTGTTCATGAGATCTTTAAATACCTGTCTGAATAATTTAAATACGTTTTAGAAAAAACTGCAATTTACGTAATTGACAATAAGTGGCAGAATTTCAAGGCTCAGTAAAATTAGTCTTTGTGACGGAAAATAAGTTCTCACACAGATTTCTTTAAGATTCAAAATTCAAGAAATGTTATTTCTGATTAATTTATATCTTATATTATTATTTATATAAATATTGATTATTTATATAAAGTAATGTGATAAAATGAGTTCTACCTTATGTTTTTATAAGGTCAATGATAATATTTTAATGTATATCATATAAATGTTTTTAATTGTAATAATAATCTTTATTATATGGGCGCCAAACCATGGAGGTCTAAGTTTTAGATGTATAAGGGGGAGTACATCACGCGTTTTCTGACTTTTTTTGCAGGGCAGGTTCATCAGTCCCACGCCTATTTTTAGTGAGTGCCAGCCATGGCTAACGGGCTTAACATTTGTGGTATTTGCCTGGGGAGGTTGTGAGTTAGTTTTGTATTATAATATGTTTGAAAAAAGCTTGGTGGGTCCGGGACTCGATCTGACAACTTTTGGGTTGGTGGACGGGCGCCATAGACGGGTTGCCACGCTGCTACAGTTTGTGTATTGTGTTTAGCTAACTAACTTTGTTATAACCGTATGTTTATAAAATGTTTACTACATTTTATCTATAGCAAATTCTTTCATTATCGGTGCAATAATTTGACAGCACATCTCTTAATTAAATAATTATTTGATATTTTTTATAATAGAAATTGTCACTAATAAAGTTTTTATGGTGAAGGTAAGACTGACATCATAGTAACATTAATTTAATTTTAAAAAATGTTTCCATCTTGGAAAATATTTCTCATTTATTTAAGTAATTAGTTATTGACTAAATTCTTTTGTATTTTATATTCATGCACTTTTTATAACTATTAACAATGAGAGATGGTTAATTGTTTGAAATAAACAAAATTAAAGAATCTCAATCAATCAGACAATTTCAATCAGAATAAGAATAATAAGTAATATGAAATTTCCACGACCGCATTTCATTGTTATATATTACTGTATATTCTTTATTACTAATTGCTATATTATTTTATTATTTGCTATATTATTACTACACATTTTCATATCCCCTTATAAGTAAGTGGAAGTAAAAATACAACAATACTAAATCTGCAATATTATACAAACAATTTTTTAGTAATCACCATGTAATATTTTATTTGGTTATGAGGTGGAATAATAGAAAAACAACGATTAGTATAATACAATCAAATGAACAGTTGTAAAATTGAGGTTGGGCAGAGGGTACTCCTCAAGGTTATTATTAATAATATATTTATGTTATAATAAATTATACACAAAAAATCCCGTTATGACATAATAATTTTATTATGTAATCGAATCAATAAAAATTTATTGGAATTGCACAGAGGTTTGTTCATCTCATATTAATAAAACAAAAAAACACAGTTTCATTTTAACCAGTTCAGTTTCATTTTAACTGTTCTCTGCTTTTCATCTTACAGATTTTTAAATTATTTATGCCTAACAAGAATTGAATTTATTATGCAATGTTCTGTTTTTATTTTAAGAACAGTTTATACCACTCTGCAAAAGGTAACACCAAGAGAGAAAGCGTGGGGCCTTGTCACAGGTGTTTCTTATTCGTTTACGCAACTCGAAACTGTCACTTCGTCTCTACTTCTGAATTGAAATTTTGGTAAATTTTATCTAGAAAAATTATTGGGGGATCTAAATTGTTAAAAAATCCTTACTTTATGAATAAAAAAAAAAGAACACCAAGTAAATAATTTAGAAATTATAATTACTTCTATAATAAAAAAATATATGATTTTTTTATGAACCTTGAAATTAAATTAAAATTAGTCCTAATATTACACGTAAATTGAATAATGAATTCTTTAACTGATAAATATTAATGATAATTACAAAAACTTCAAACGTTCAACAAGTCAAGTTGAAGGTTGTATAATTAAAATATCTTATCCTTATTTATTCAAATGTATGATTAAAAAAAATAATTATTTATTAATTATAATTTATATTAAAATAATGCATTTATTAATTCGCGTATAAATAATGTTGATATTATGATATTTCTTCATAAGTAATGGAGAAACTTAATCTATGATGTGGTAAGGTAAGAGTTTTTCTTCTCGAGTCGGTTATAGCCACTCGAAACCAATAAATATTTTCTGTGGTGAGCTATAATAATACCCAATATAAGCTATTATAAATAAAATAATCTTTAAGAAATATTTATCACAATAGGGGATTACTATAAATAATGTTATTATACATTTTCATACTTTTCCAGGTTATTCAGATAATTTACAGAAATATTCCACGTTGTCAAAGTAGTTATATAATTTTTCTTCCTCGCATCCTTAATTAGCCAATCAATTAATTTTTAAAAATACTCAAAAGAGAGTCAATACTTAATTAAAAATGATCTTAGTTTCTGTCTAAATTAATATAATTAATTATTTTCTGAGTTTCATATTTTGAGAATTGAAATGCATCTTGAGAAGTTGCATACGAATGACGAAAATGATAAATTGTATTTATTTAGATAAAAACCAAGACTTAGTTTTTTGAAATTTTTGCTTCCTAGCATATTGACCAGTGAATGAAGACTTGTTTTTCAGTTGTTTTTTTTTAGATTCGCGATATTTACAGCCTACGGAATGAGTTATAGCTGCTTGAGATGTAAAAAAATTTGTAGAAATATTAAATGTTAATTAACATAACGTCCTAAAACGCTAATTTTCTTTTTTGGCATATTCAACCCACTACATTTATACGAAATTTTCTCATCTTTAATTTGGCACCTCATACATTTCTAGAGGGAGCTTTAAGTATTTTATTTGATTTTTTTCTGAGGAAAATCACGGATAACTAAAAACACAAAATTTTACTTTTATCCCATACCATATGGACTTTTTTGTTCCTTTAAAGTATAGTATCTGCTTCCACAATAGGACCACTCTTTATGGGACAACCTGAATGTTTGGTGTCTCACCAATATACAAGTTCACTCTATTAAACTTTTTAATATTTTAGGGTTTTAATTTGATTTTCGCTAGGTTATATCAATGGTTTATGGGTTTATCTTTTATGTTGATTATTATGTTGGTGTTCTAACCTTATCCTGTTTTATTGGCGCAACCACCTCTGGAATTTCGTATGAGATGTGTTACTGTATGATTATAGATTTTAAGACTAATTAAAATGAGGCATTTTTTTCTAATACATCCTCGCGTAAATCGCCAAAAATATAACTAAAAAAGATTTGTGTAGAAAATCGGAAAATCTGTATTTCGAGTTTTCTCTACGTGTTTAAGAGATTTGAATGAAATTTATATGTATATAAAATCTTAATAATGATGAATTCTTATCGGATTGGATTCTGGAACAATTTCTTTCTTTATGGACTATCGATTTTCTGCACAGTTCGCTCGCAACTCGCCAAAATCAGTAAAGTAAATAAATGGTGTTTTATTAGTTAATTATTATTAATAATAATTCGTCATAAAATCTGATAAATGAAGTTTAGGTACACCCTCAAAACATAAAATACATGCCATTGTTATCCTCCATGAACTTGTTTACAGTTCCTCAATCATTTAAACATATACACAAATTAAGAATATTGATCGACTTTGCATGACTGTCGAGTTTATACCGTGAACCATAATTATCTCCTCATTTGGCATATCACGTTGCGTAACTACAATATGCGTGAGTGTTGGATTTTAGAATACGTTAAGCAATGTGGCTTGCGTAATTATTAAGTTGGTTTGATGTCGGTCTCTTTTGAGTTTTGATTGATAAATAAACGCATCACTCATATCAAATTGTTATTTTATGTAACAGTTAATGGTTTCTCTGTTCCTTTGGAAATGGGAGGAATAAAGTATTTTAATTCAAGAAACTCAATAGTTTTTAGAAGATTATTTCCTAATAGATTGCAGAAAAAAATGTAAATGAAAAAAAAAATTCTTCGTACAACAGATGTGCAGCTCTTGAATATATAGGTAATTAGTTTATTGCAATAAAGGGTAATTAATAAAGAAATCAATAATGTATTGGAGTTCTAAGATATTTATGGCGTAATTGGTTGTGTCATTCATAAGTGAATTTTTTTTTTTTGGGTACATTATTTATTTAAAGAGAATGGAGGACAAGAATAAAACATTTCATTTAATTGGCTGCTATGAATTCGGTCTATTGCCAAATTAACGTATCTGAAAATTTCTATTGCAATTTAAGGAAGCTGATTTATAATTGTACAATAAATCAATTGATCATTTCACATTTTTAATTGATTTCATTAAATATTAAGTTATACAATGTTACAATTGCTTGGAGAACAGAAAAACATGTTAAAATGCAGAATAACCTAACATATCTAAATTTACTTTTTTCTTTTTCTTACCCTCCTAGAAATGTTTATTTTAACAAATACAAATATATATATAATAAAATACATATATACAGTCTAAAATATTTTTTATCCTTTTATTGCCTGAAGGCATTTTCAGGAGTGTGAAATGGTCCGCTGCTGGTGGGGGTAGCACTTTGGCCAATAACGCTATTTTGTTTGCGGTCGTCAGAGCGATACCTCCCCACTCCTTAATGAACAACTAAATTTGCAGACACCTCAATTGAGTTTCCTACCAATGATATTTGTTAATTTAATGGGAACTGAGGTCCAAAAAGATTGATTTTTTTTTAGAATATCATGCTGAAGACCTTTTGGAGAGTATGCTAATCACACACTTGTCCAGTTGTTGCGGTATAGTAGTATCTAAGAAGTGTGGGCGTTTCACCAATGGCAAATTTTGGCCTATTTGAGTCAAATATTGGATGCAAATATATATATATTTGAGCCAGGTTGGACTGGTAATACCTTTATCGGAATATACCAATGTACACGCATGAATATAGATTATGTGCCTCTGTACATTTCCCAAATTTTACAAGGTTCAATTTCTTTTTAATTGTATATTTAAAAAGATCATATTACTAATGAATATTTTTTATCTTTAAGAAATCATTTGTGGAAACGGAGTACCTCAGTGAGTAACTTGTTATGTACTATCTTCCAGACCTAGGTTCGAATCCCTCTGTAACGGATAATTATCTATCCTGTTATATCAACCGTGATAAACAACCATGATATTGACCGTCAGTGCGATCTTGATCAAATCACCTCCATTGGCTTAGGAACAGTTCCTTACAAAGTACTGACTAGAACCTTCATGAATTGTTATAGTACTGGTTTTTTAGGTATTTACTTTTTTTTACAATTATTTTAGAAATAAATGTAGAAACTTAAAGTTATTGAAGTTCGCGAAATTGTTTTCTATGATGTTGATGATTGCATAACTTTTTGAAAAAAAATTTAAAGATTTTCTAACGTAAACCATAATCTGCAAAAAGTGGATCAGGCATTACGGTTGTTAGAGGCTTTGAAGATGGCATTAGTTGGTGACATTGCTAATTTCTGGTGTACAAAAATCAGATATATTTAATTCTCGTGGTATTAGGAAACCAAAAAAATTTATCGTAACCCAAAGAAACAAATGACCATGTAGATTTACAGTGCATGATGCAAATTAGAGGTAACTTAACTATTGGAAGTTCTGCAGAGGAAAATAAATCAAAATTGAAGGTCACATCGTACCATAAGAAAAACTAATAAACTCATTAATTTTACCGGCACATTCTGCCGAGTTAATTTATCCGGCTCTGCAAATTGTGTTATCGACCTTGGAGATGATTTCCCAGTCATCATCCGGGATGCATCCGAGTCAGGCCTTGATGAAAGTTGCCAGTAAGCCGACCGATATAGGAGCGGTGGATGTCCTTATTGGCAGGGGCAGGGGGATGAATAGGTACCGTTCTGTGGTAAGACAGAAGAAGAGGGTCGTTCAAGAATGGTATCATTGTGAGCGATAATGGCCTCCCGAGGAGCAAAGCGGAGGAACAAAGAGGTTGATGGTTTATCGGTTCAGTGTCTGCATAGGTTAATAGTCAGTCGCTTTTAGTCTGCTCTTTCAATCTGGGAGTTCTTGCATCATGGGCTGTATTTAATAATCTTGTTTTTATCCGCTCTGAGGAAAAGCCGTGTGGTAATTCAATGAGTAAACTCTCAAGTGGAAGTAAATGGGCCAGAAGCATAGAGGAAAATGTTTTTGTAGAATGTATTTTAATTTAGACCAAATAAAAATAAACAGTTAAGAGAGATAAAACTATTAAGTTTAATTATTTGATCTCAAATTAAAGTCATAAGCCTCTCAAATCATAGGTATATATTAAAGCCATTTAATACGATTAATCTCCTCATAGCTCTTCAATCGTGGGTGGCTCTGTGTTTAATCAGTTTTTTTTTATAAATGTAGAGATTATTTAGCTAGTTTTATTTGATTCAAACAAGGTTAGGTAAGTTTTTAATATATTAATGTTATAAATTATACACTAAAAAATGATTATTGCAGAATTTGGGCGTTATATAACTCATTTGGAGTTTTTACTGTACGATTTGGCACGTTATACGTTTTTTCGCTGAACAAAAATACTATATTTAGTTGCAACTGACGGGTCAACATATTACAAATCCAGGCATCATAAGTTCTGAACAACACAAGATTAGATAAATGTTGAACAAACTTGCTCGTTTTAGCATCCCAAAAAATTAGGGAGTTGTTTGAACATGGTTCTTTTTAAAACGTTGCTTCCCTTATAATACATGAAAAAAAAAAGACTTCGGTACTTAATGAGGGTGTATCTTGAATAACGTTGTACAAGGAGGTGATTTGTTAGTGCCAGGCCAAACTTATCTTCCTTACTCCATACTCCTAACAATCTTCCTTGATCAAGGAGACTTTCTACAGGTGCCGGGTGTGCCTCAGTGAGGGCTACCGAACCCACAAGATTGACTCACGGCTAATTAACAGAATGATTATCTGCCAGATCCCGATTCAAATCCGTGCCCAAGAGATAGTACTATAGCACCTTACTGAGCTACGCCTACTATCCTCATTCCCTAGAATTGGCCTATATACCTATGGTAAACCAAAAATGGTTTTGTATGTTGCGGGAATAGGAAAACGAATGGTATTACCTAAAGTCCGGAAACAGTTTGAACTGATAGTTTTTTCTGAATAAAAAATAACTCATATTTCAAGAGCAACCACATACCTACAACGCTGCCGGTTCGATTCCGGCCTTACCAGGTTGACTTTTATTATTATTGACTTTTATGGGTGCCCTGCGGAAGAAAGACTCGACCCACCCACTCTAGTTAGAACTGTTTGGTTACCTCTTGGATAATCTCTACCGCATGCGAGAAATAAGCTAGAAAGGGATGAAGGGAAAAAAAGAAGATATATTACATATATTCATATCGATTTATTAGATCAGATTATAATTTGTTATTTACTTGGCTGTTTTGGTTTGTAATCTTACTGTGATTAGCTGGGAATAAAAATATGAAAATGCTGTCACGTTGGCACACCATACGGGCACAGTCATAAAAAAAAAAGGTATCGATCACTATGTTTGTTTTGGTTTAGAATCGTTTATAATCCTCATCACCCATATAAAAACATCAGAAGGATCTGACTACTACTTCTAGAGAAATATTTTTAATTGTTGCAATAAACATGATTAACGAAATTTTTTAAACAATTTAAGTTTATTGCGATTTCGTAGGGAATAAATAACTTTTCACATCAATTAACATACAATAAAAATTTAAATTAACACTTCAAGGTTGTGTTAATTGCATTATTGTTAAATGTTTCTCTAAAAATCGTGATAAGATCTTTCTGTTCTTTTTTATGTGGATGATACAAGAAGCTAAAAATCCACATTTTTATTAGTATATTTATTCCTTATTAAATTTATATATTTATTTCCTACTATCTGTAATTATTTATTATTATCTTTTTCATATCCTAATTTATGTTTTCATTTTTAATAATTTTTTATTGACCATAGATGTTGTTTATTCATCATCAAATAGCAATAAATGGCAACATTAATTGTCATTTATAAAATATATATAAATAAAATGTTTTTATGTGAATGGAAAGGCTAATACATGAATATAAAAATATTTATTTTTAATAAATTAAATCAGTCCATAAAGTGATGAATTTATAGTTTTTTTTCAATCATATTTCTTTATTGCCATATCAGTCTTGTGGTTATTATAACATTTTGAATTTCTTTAAATAATTCATAATGTGGGTGCTTAATCTCGTGTAAAAAAGACACAGGATTATAATATTCAATAATTTTAATTAATAAAAATAAGTTATTTAAAAAAAACAATAATGCGTCAATTGTAAAAACTAATAATGATAGGTATGTAATTTAAAAATAAAAGAAACAATAAAACAAACTTATATTTATAAAATTAATAACTGACATATGTATTAAAAAAAATTACAATATAATGTAACATTCGCAGTCAAATTGGCGTTTATTTTAATTTAAGTTTGTATTATCATGAATCCATGAGAGATTTAGAATCCGAATGAAGAAAATGTATAATGCAGAGGAACATATTTAATTTATAATCGTAAACACTTTATTAAGACTGGTTAATTTTCTTAAAATAAATAATTTAATTTCTATCCATTTTAGTCTCAACACATTATATTTTTCTTAAAAGTCCGACGTTTCGGCCAATCCGACCATTCTTAGGGACAATATTAATACTATTTTGGAACCATATGACTTAAAAACTCAACTCCATGTTGAATCCAAAAATCCAACTCCAAACTCAACAATTTCTAATTAGTCAATATTCACATTAAAAACCAAAATTAAAATCATTTATCACAGTCACTATTTGTTAAAACTTTATCTCTAAAATTAATATAAAAAAGGTGATAAAGTTTTAACAAATAGTGACTGTGATAAATGATTTTAATTTTTGTTTATAATGTGAATATTCACTAATTAAAAATTGTTGTTTTGACCTGAGCAGAATAGCCTGCATAGAGTTGAGTTTTTAAGTCATATGGTTCCAAAATTGTATTAAGATTGTCCCTGTGGATGGCCGGATGGGCCGAAACGTCGGACTTATAAGAAAAATAAAATGTGTTGAGACTAAAATGGATAGAAATTAAATTATTTATTTTTGAGAAATATATTGTTAAATAGTGTTTCACCATTGCAATATTATATTACTACTATTATATTTCACCATTTCTGTGCATCATGAGTACTACATCATAATATATTGCTATAGCTCTATAGTATTTATTCATTATTACATGATTATTACGTTGTTTTCAGTTTAAATCGATTAATAAAATGTTTATTTGAATATAATCCTTTGAAGATGTACCCGGCTCATGACATTTTAAATTACTGCTTCAGTATTCATGGTCATCTCTTCTTCCGAAACATTACTTTATCGATTTTAATTTAGAGACAACGACTGGATTATCTTTTTTTCATAGATAATGACCCACAGATATTGATTAAATTTAATTATGAAATCCTGAGATTTTCAGTATTTAAAGTCTTTCTATATAAAATGAGTAATTAGTTTAGTCATTTTGATAAAATAAATCAAGAAAAGAAAAAGTATCTTTTTATCAGATGAAATAATTTCTCATCTATTTTCTCCAGCTCAGATCATATTTCGGTAGATAGCAGGTGAGTAATTCAGAGATAAAAATAAAGAAATTTAAAAATAAGATAAAATAATCATTAGTTCAGAAATTCTTTATCTTTAGAAAGTTATAATCGATGCCGGAAGTTCCATTTTATAGAATCGATTTTCACATTTTTTTCGATGTTTTCAAAAACGGCTCTATGGATTTTGATTTAACTCGGAAAATAAATTTAAAAGTAGATGGTCTTTAGTATCAGAGGTGGTCTGCTTCAGCTTCAATGCGGATTTTTAAAAATATCTTCCACTAATTATTAATTAAAGGTACATTAATTTTGTTAAATTTATTCTGATTCAAGGAGGAAAATTTTGCGAATCAAAATGGTGTATCTCCATCAACTATTTATTCATATTTGTGATAATATACCTTTAAAAATCAGAATAAAAATTATCTACGATTTTCCATGTTTTTGTGTAATTTAAATATCTAAACACAGATGATTGTTTATTTAGATATTATATATATTTTTTAAACTACTACACAGAATTCTATAATGGTCAGTAAAATTGTTTAGGAAAATTTAAATATATTCCTTTACTCATTATGTGTAGAGTATAATACATAGTTAATCACCAGTAGAAAAAGCGCTTAACAGATCAACATCATAATTTGTTTTATTTATGCATTTAATATACATTTCATATTGACTTTTTTTTTTACTTAACACATAAATATATGGCTTCACCACAAAACGTTTGAGTAAACATCATATAATGAAACATTATTTATGTGTGAGAAATAGTTAATTCTTATAAGAAAGAAATAAACACGTGAGACGTATATCTGAAGAAAATCTTGGTGAATACATTTTGCTTTGAGTAAATAAACAAACAAGAAATATTGTTTATATTCCGTTATGTAATAAAACCTTGAATTTAAAAATAATAGAAGTTTTTATTTTATTTTTTCTAGAAGTTGGTTATATGAATCGACTGAATGAAATCTTATTATTTTTCTATTTAAATCTTTGAATTCAAGGTAAATATTTGTTTAACGATGTTTTAATGAATTCAAAATGCTAATGATGCATGTGCCATATTAATTATCTATATAAAATATTCAATATTTTATTCATATACTTTTTTTTAATAAGATAAAGGAAATAAAATTTGACGAAGAAACTTAAAGATTACCGGGAGAAAACATCCGATGTCACATTTTTTTGAAAAATTGAGTAAATATTACTGACGTCAGACCTGTACAAAATTAGTTCTATACCAGTTCAAAATTGATTTGAAAAATATTTACAAGAAGAAATAAAATACGAGAGAATGAAAAACAGTCAATATCTATAAATAAATATATTCTCAACAACATGACTTAAACATTAATAATAATTGTCTGATAATTGGCCCATTTAAGATTAAAATTTGAATTTTTTTCAAACTTTAAATTTATTTTTTTTTATTATTGAAGGTTTTTTTTTTTTTAATAGCTGTCTTTTTTTTTTTGTTTAATAGCTAAGGTTTTTTTTTTTGCTCCTACACTTCTCCTTCCCTTCCCCTTCCCGTGGCCTTTAATTTTTTTTTTCAATTAATTCTAACTATAAGAAAATCTAAATAAATGACCAATGAAACCTAATTTAGTAATTATAAGTTTCATGAAAATTTTATCTGATGATCTAGGAGCAATGATAAAAACAAAAATAAACTATGAAATTGAGAGTTATTTTATTGTTTTCAATGCATGTGTTTTCAAGGTTTTTCTCAAAATTAAAATATTAATTGCAGCAATAAAATAACTTAACAGCTTGAGAGATCCAGTCTATTAATTGACGTTCGTGATTCGTTGTAAAAACAATAGTTAAATCTCGAGAAAAAAAATGAATTAGCAATGAACAATGGATTTTAAAAACATCAACAATAAATTAACCTTTTCATAAAATTAATCGTCAGTGTGAAATCGTATTGTTGATAAATTTATTTGTTATTTATGAAGTGACTTTTTTTTTTTTTTTGCAATTCGGTAACCCAAATTTTTTCTAACCTGAACCCCTTCGTTTTAATTAGTTCGGATTAGAGAGAGTCCACTGTATAGATACAAATTTATTTTCTACCATTCATTGAATAAAATCTTTTTGGTTAACTTGAGTCTACCAAAAACTATGCAGGTGACAACAATTTATTCACTACTGAATATAAATTTTTTCCCAATGTTTATTAAAATATTTTTTATCTTATGCATTATTTGGTTAATAAAGTTTTTATATTTGATATTTTTTTTATGTTAATAGGGACCTCTAGGATTTTCATTAAATCTAGTTCAATAATTTTTGAAAAAATCAAAATAGTAATGATGTTTTAAAGAAAACTTAAAAAATAGTTTTAAAACCAACAGAATTATCTTCAATCATCAAAATCCTATATATCCTGAAAAGTTATTATCAATAACTAAAGAATATATTATATAAATCAGTTACTTTTTTTATTGAAATTTTAATAGCTATTTTTTATGGGAAATTTTTAATTTTCGTGTATTAAGTTGTCAAAAACGTCCTTTACTTTTCAATAGTGAGTTTAATAAAATTTGTTAGAAAATTCCTCAGTTGGAAATTACAATAATGACTAAATATAAGGAAAAAAATTCATAACTTTTAAAAATTTTTGTCAATATATTATATTTATTATTATCATACGTCCTCTAGCTTATGTACTTTAAACAAAAAAAAATAATTTGAACAATTAAAACATAAACAAAGTACCAAATACCATAGAAAATTAAAATATTTTATGATATATACGTTTCAACTTTTTGGTTTTTCGTTGAAAATGATTTCTTTTACGTTTAGTTACGTAATTAATATTCATTTTGTATTTTGTTTTCTACTCTTTTAATTAATCAATTTTCATATCGACTTTCACAATTACGTAACGCTTGTCTGGAGTTTAGAATATGTTTCTCCTTCGTGATAAAATGTTTGTTGGGATGTAGATATTATACTTTGTAATATTATTTATCATTATATGTTTGATAGAAATTCTAATATATGATTTTTTTAAATATTTAGTTTGTAAATATTATAATCTTATGGTTTTTCAATAATAATTTCCATGGCAAGTGATAATTATGTCTATTCATACTATAGGTATATTAGGTTGAAATATTTATAAGTAGGCAATTTTTCAACTAAAATGTTTATGTTTCATTGAAAAAAATATAGGAAGTAATTGGAAATATACTGAAATTAGGAATTTTAGTTATTCTAGGTATACTTAGTTATTTTTGTAGTCCTATCTCAGAAATAATAGTAAACCAGTATATTCTTTTATTTAAAAAATTTTTTTTATCAAATTTATTATATTATCATTTATTTATCTATTTTTTTTATCCTGAACAATATGCACTAGATAGGACGAAGGAAAGTGAAAGATGTTCGATTGACAAACGAAACTATTTTCCACAATAAGAGGATCCATGGTTCCTCTTACACTCCACAAGGACAGATTTCGAAACTTCCTACCTGATGACTTTCCATCGAAAGTGGAAGAACCATTTCATCGAAGAATTTTCCTACCTATTCGAACTGTAGTGGTTTTCTCTTCAACGGAAAATTCGAACCGCTTGTCAGGAAAATTATGATAGTTTGTTATAATCTATGTAGTACAATAAATTGAAATTTTAAATTCTTGAACCTTTTTTATTGCTTAAAATGGAACAATAAATAATCAAAAACTTTTGTTTTCTATATCCGAAAAATTGTCAATGATGTCATTAGTTATTGTGTAGATTTTATGCTAAAAATTGAATGAGAATACAAGAAAATAGAATATTTTACAATAAATAATATATTTTTATGAATTACAGCTACTATTTAAAAAATCATTGATTAGGAACATATTGGTGCTGATAAAAATAATTAATTTTTTTTAAATTTTATTATTATTATTTTTAAAATAATTCTTTGTTTGATCAAGGTTATTTAAAAAAGTCATAATTTTTATATTTGTTATTAATAAACATGAAAAATTTGGAGTAAGAGTACCTAGCCTATTTCCATATCCCCATATCATTATAATAATGATAATATAATATCAATTTATTCGATATTCATAATTCTTAAAAGATTTTTGATATATATTCAATACACTCCTACACAAAAAGATCAATTTTTTCTATTTATTTATTTATATACAACATATTTTTTCACATTGTAAATAATACATGAAAAGAAAAATATTCCAAGAGGTTAAAAAAAACAAAAATGAAGTCAATTGTTAGGAACTATCTATTCCTTTCCCCCAAAAAATTGCTTATTGCTAATTTTCAAATGTTGTTAAATATTAAAGTTAAGATTTAAGAACATTTTTTAAAATAGTAACTTTATTAAATTTAATTTGTGAATATTTTTTGAATTTTACATCAAACATTAATAATAACATTACTTTTATTAAAATCGAAATTTCTTCAATTATCTTTTAATCATTATCGAAGACAATACTTATTTGCTATAAAGTAAATTATTGTAAAAATATCATATTTTTTTCATATTTAATTGTAACGGGTGTAAATCTTTCGATAAAGTTTTTTTTTTAAATATACATTAATATTTCAAAACCAATACGAAAATATTTTTCAGTCCCGAGAAGAGAACATACACTTAGAAATCTGGCATGAAGCCAAACAACCGACTTTACGTTGAGGAGAAGTATGATATGTTTTTCTGCATTATACATTTTCTCAACATTCATTTCTGTAATTTATATGGTGATAACGTGAATATTTTAGTTAGATTTAGGACAAATAATCATAAAAATGAAAAAAAAAATGAGTAAGCAAGGTACTGATAAACTTATCACGGTGAACTAATCTGTTTATTCCCAAGATAGCCGAAATAATCTTAATAATGATAAGAAAATAAATTTATAATATAATTTCATTATTATATTTACCTGTTATATAAATTTAGATCATGGCAAATCGGCAAATATGTAGGATTAAATTATTTATGAAAAAGATAAGAGTATATTTTTAATAACAGTCCAATATTCAGGAAACATGTTAAAGTATGTTTCTATTTTTAGATTGAAAAATGATAATTAGATTCTACATTCTTTTTTTTTATTACGAACTAAATAAAATTTTCAATCATTAACTTAAAATAAATATTTTTGTATAGAACTGTTATAATTATAATTGCTTATTTAATTTAGTAGCTAATTTATAATTTTGACATTGACATCGATTGGTTATTTTTATTAGTAACATATTTCAGTCTTTTTTTGGCGTAGCTCACATGAAAAATTCTTCAACTTAATATTTATTTAATAATTTTTTATACATGTATATTAATATTTTGTTTAGATTATTTTTTTTTACATAAAAATAATGAAATTGACATGTTGTTTTCTCGTTGAAGGGAATAAAAATCTAGTACTAAATTATTACTGTGTCTACAAAAAATACTATTCACTATAAATACGCTCATCATAGTTTCAATGCTCATACGGCGCCATCTATTCTGCACACAGTGTACACTCGACAAAGTCCTTAAAATACCCATGGGTAGAAGAAGGCAGCACACTTCAACTCACATCATCGTACCTAAGTATTCCTTATTTTCAATGGAGGGTATGGAAAAAAAAAATCAGAAAAATGTATTTCGAGTTTTAGGAAAAAATAAATAATAAAAAAAAATCGAGGTATAACACATTTTTGTGAGTTGGTTCATTGATAATATACCCGTGTGAGGTTAAGAATTGGAACTTAAGGAAATCCTTAAAAAAACAATAATAAAGTATTAACTCATATTTCACAAAGTTGAGGTTTCTAGAATGTCCAGTTAATCTACACGCCAAAAAAAAAAAAAAATGTACAAGTCAATTTTTTTTTATTTGGGTGTTTTATAAATAAGGATTGGATCTTCAAAAAATCCATAAAAATAATACTACAGGATTAACTCACATTTTGTAAATTTGAGGGTTGGTTCCTTTTTGTAGAATATAGTCAGTTAAGTTCATCTGCATGCCAAATATGATTTTGATGTCCCGTTTTTAGTTTTGGTGTTTAAAATAGGTTTCAAGCTGACATAATTTGACTTCACTATTAAGCCTTTTGATATTTAATGTTTATTACAGAAGATTCTTCATCAAATAAAACATTGTATAGAAATAAAGTAGGAGAGACTATGCAAACGGACATGCAGAAAACGCAAATGGAAAGTGACAGAGGTACAGAGAAAGCCAGTCAGTCCCACTTCTCTGAGTCCATCTTGAGGTGTCCAGGTTGTTTTATAATCATTCCATATCCCGCCCCTTATATAATTTTGTATATTTTGTAATATGTATCGAAGCATTTAAATCTAACGAAACCTTATGTATTTGGCTGAATGGACAGAACTTTTCAATCGGCGACTTCGAGGAACAACTACTTAATACATTACTTAAGTTTGTTATGAATTGACAGATTTTAAAACGGAGGACTTAATAATAAATTACCCAAATATAATGTAAATATATGAAAACATTTTTTGTAGGATATCATTGTAAGATTAAAAAAAAAAAAGCAAAGCCCAAAAGACTAAATCTATAAATAATTAGCATTTTTTAGACTGTTGGTCCGAGATTTTTTTCTGTCGTCTAAGATAATTATTATGCACTGTTATATGAGATAATTTATTTCTTTTGTTTTTTCTATATTCTAGTAATATTCAATTATATTTCTACAGTTTCATTAAAATTAGTTCAACAGTTTGCATAGGTTCTTAAAAGTAGAAGATAACACGACGACATTTAAAATGAATTTTTTTTTTTACTTTAGAATGATAAAGGAAGTAAATTAAGTGATTCAAATTTTTTTTGTCTAATAAAATACTAAATAAAAAAAACTTTTAAATTATAATTTTTAAAAAATCCTGTATAATTTCGGAAAAAAACATCTTGACATGGAAAATCATAAAAATTGTAGAAAACATGTTTATTTATTTAAAATAAATATTCTACCAGAAATTGATATGATACAATTTTTATAGTATTAAAGGTGTTCCTAGTTGGATTTGAACCTGAAACATTGAATTTAAATGATATGCTCATGAAAATAGGAAATTTCAAAACATTCCAAAATAATAAAATAAATACATTTTTTTTATTACGCTAATGACATTTTTTCGATCTTCAAGGTTTAGTGAATTAGAACGTGGGGTATTTTGGACTAAAATCAAAAAATTGTGTAGGTTTTTTTTAGATTAGACGACTGTAAATATCGTGTAGATAGAGTGGAATATTTAAATTGCAATATCATTGATTTATTAAATTTAAGTCAGCTTATGTAGGAAGTGCAAGATTCATATTTGACTGGATATCATAAATTGTAGGAAGATAGTCCGAGTTGTGGTCAATAAAGGTACAAAATAGATTTACTATTTATTTGTTGGTGAAACAAACGTTTCGCCTCACTTTTTAGGGCTTCATCATCTCTACAAAGTGGGTCGAAACGTCGGTTAACAATAGTCAGTCTTTACTATTCTGTACGTTTCTTGACCGCCACTCGGATCATTTTTCTTTAAGTAAGCTAATGTAAATCATTATTTAAAAATATTTATTAAGTAAATACTTATTAAAAAAGCTTCCTCAGTTAGAGGAAGTAAAGTATAAAATTTGAAACTTCATTAATTACGTTACGTCACAGCCTGCTTATTTTGTACCAGTATTTTCGAATCAATATCGTTCTGGTAAAATAATTGTGTAGTGCTATATTGCCTTGTTATCGTCTAATAAAATCAGGATGGCATTTGATGCAATCATTTTTTCTTTTTTTCTGTAGGTTATTACAAGCAGTCTATTGTCTTGTGATTAATGATTGAATCCGGTAGTAATAGAATCTCTAAGCTATTGTGACTACTAAACAAGAAATAAAAAATGTATTTTTATCCTATTTATAACATTCAAATCAATAAAATATAATACACATACTATCGAATAAATTCATTGAAGCTAAAATAATATCATGAAGAAGTTTGAGGACTCAAAAAAAAATGTATCACGTGAATTTAATTATGTTATTAAAAAAAACGATTAAATTGAGTTAAAATATTAGCATAAAAATCTATTTGTTTACTAAACAGGAAATATAACATTTTTTAACATAGGAACATTTTTTAACACAGGAAATATAACATATTTTCGAAGAGTGTACTCACTATTTGCCAACAATAAACAGGATAGGACTGACCCCAAATTTATCTGAAACTCTCGCAGATGAGGAAGCTAAAATTGCACGAGTGTTTGAATTTTTAAAAGCACATAGCCTTCTTTATAAATTATAACTCCTCTTCGATTTTTATGTGTTTTTATTTATTATTTTTTATTTTATTTATTTTTATTATTTCTATAATTTTTTTTTTTTTTTTGTATTATTTATTTATTTAATTATTTTATTTTATTCTATTTTTTATTTTTTATTTTTTTTTTTTACTTTTATCATCCCATAGGCGTTGATGACCAGAGGGTTTTACGCCTGTAAGCAAAAAATCAACAACATCAACAACATTTTTTAACAGAAATTTTTCAAGAATTGTAGATTTTAGGGTTTTTGAAATTTTCGACTTTTTAATTTTTATTCCAACCTAGAAATATTAATAAATATTGTTACTTTTTCTTCTTCTTTTATTTCAATTATTTTTATTTTTTTAAATTTAAATGTATTAAAATTTTACAAACAACAACTGAATAATTAATGTAGATGAATTAAGCTTTTAAGCAACTGGGCGTACTATCACAAGACTTTTTTTATTCCTGACTTAGTTTATAAATTTTTAATATAAGGTATGGAAGTAGAAAAATGCAATGTATTACTTTTCAAATAAGCATGGAAATTGCAGAAAATTAGAAACAAATTTAATTCGCTGAACAGATTAAATTCAAGACATAATTTTCGTGGGTATGAATTACATTTAAAATCTGTTCTTCGAGCTGGTTAGGGGTGGTTACTATAATGATACAATTTTTCGTAGTAGGTTTATATAGTTGAGAATTATCATTATTCAATGATGAGTAAATAATTTACAAAATTATAAATATATAACACATTTTGTTTAGTCCGATTTTTGGTTAACAAGTGCATGAAAACCGTATTTCTTTTAAGACAATTATTTGATACTGAAACCGAGACATTGTTTCAGTCTTCAAGATTCGTCCATTGGTTGACATATAAAAAGTAGAAAATAACTTTTCTTTGAGTATTCTATATTAGTTTACAGAAAATTTCAAAAAAACATTTTAAAAAAAAAATCTAACTATTGTAAAAAAAAAAAAAAACTAAAAATTGATTGCTTGACATATGATTAAATCAGTAAAATATTGGTGTTCTGTATAATTATTTATACGTCGATTTATGACCAATTATAGAACAAGCCAAATTAACCCTATTAGGTATTTTCAGACGTTCACTGCTACCATTAGGAGTGACAGTTATTTCAAGGCTAGCCGATGGAAGGTTTAGAAAGTAAACTAACATAAAAAAATTAAATAAAAATAACCTGGAGTTACATTGCCAATGAGATGTAGAAAGAAAACTGGTTTTATAAAAAATAAAAAGTTGAAGTTGTTATCAATTATTTATATCTCAGATATTTTTCCTTAAAATTTTAAAACCTGAACTCGTCCATGCATTAATGATAGTTGTTTGTATTATTATAATATGTTTAATGTGAGTGCTTCATGTATATATATTTTCATCACTGTAAAAAAAAGTATTTCATAGCATTAAAAAAAAATTTAGTTATTTGAATTACTTGTTAATATATCAATACTAATTGAAAAAAAAAAAAAGACCCTTTTATAACCCACATGTACTTGCCAACCTGTTTACAGAGAGAAAGTGATTTAAAAAATCAAGATAATTTACTGTATATACTCACCAATGAGGAAGAAGTGAAGTGTAAAGTTGAAGAAAAGAAATTGGAGAAGCGATCACAGAACACACTTGGGTCACTGATCCACCGAGAAGTCGAGAGATCACCAGCTCACGGCCGACTAACTTCCAGCCACCCTTGTCCCGACCCCCACTCCACGTCCCCCACGGTATCACCACCTCCCCACACTTCGAGGAAATTTGACTCAATTTACGTCAATATTATATTATTTATTACTGGATGAAATTAATGTATATGTATTCGAATAGTATCTAGAAATCATTGGTTTGAGAACATATAAAATTAATATGAAGTTTTAAAAAATTGAATAAATTTTTTAGGAAATATATATATATAATTTTTATAAACAAAATAGATTCCTAATAAGTTATTTTTTTACTAAATAATTATTTCTACATATATTATAGATTGGGAAAAAATGCAAGCAATTCTAAAACATTGGTTTCACCCCTTCCATTAAAAAAAAATCCCAAACTGTTATATGTTGTTAAAGAGATGGAGAGAAAAAAAAGAAAAGGTGTATGGGGCTAAGTAAGAAAATATAATGTGATATGTAGATAAGTAGGGAAAGTGAAAAATAATAAGAGGAAACAAATGTGTAGGAAGAAAAAATAATAAATCAAAAATACAGTCGGACAGCAAATTTTTTTGAATAAAATTTCTCTCTCTGGTTATTATTACTAGGTTTCGAATTTGTATGCTTCATATCTAAATATATAATTTTAATTTATCACACTTGAAAACGATTTATCTGAAATAAATTAAGAGCAGTTTTAGTATCGTATCGTTCATACTTATTTTTATAATGATAAAATAACCTATTAAATTTAACAGTTTGATTAAAATTATTCTAATAAAAATGCAATAAATAATAATTTTAACTTATTAGTTTTTGTCTGAACACATCAAAAATGTTGTTTTATAAAGCATTTCATAAGGGATAGCGGATTTCTCTGTTAAAACTGGCCATCTCTTCAATATCCAGGTATTTGAAAATCACCTTGAACCTAACATATAATCCACTAACTGAATAATTTTTTTGCCAAGACTCTCATTGGAGTCATATACTGCCTAACCATGGTTGGGCGTCAAAATTTTTCATTTTGTGGCACCGCCACTCAACGAAAAAAGTCAACGCTCCAGGTCGGATACGAACCGGCACCGCTAATAGACATCAAATTGGTAATGCTGTCTTAACCACTGAACTAAGGGCGGCCTTAAAAAATAATAACTTACCAATTTTGTTATTGAAGGCTCTTATATAAAAAAAAAATTATTATTAAAATAAACTAATTTTTCATATTTGTACAATATAAAATGTTTAGCTGAATTTGTTTTAATATGAGAACTGCTCATATTGAAATGATGAAAAGTTTGATAAACTTCATATGCTGCACAAAAAATGTATATATATGTTATTACTCTAATTTGTCAAACGTTATAAGAATAATTTTAATAAAATTATAATTTAAAATGAAATGATATACAAGGAATCTCAATATTGTGAGGATATTCTTAGGAAATTATAAGACAATGCCTCAAGTAGTTATAAATAACTAACCATCAACTTTTCGCCAATTAAGGCTTCATCAGGGCAAAAAAAAGATATCACATAAATGCAGAATCAGAGAAAGCACATCTCACACCGACAATGTAGAACTGACTAGCCAAAAATTGAATGTATATCAGTCAAATCATATTTTAAAATTATATTATAATTTAGAATAACCAGTCAATAACAACTACAAACATTGAAGCAAAAGTTATTCATTTATTAAAAAATATTTTTGAAACCATCTTAAGAAGCTTAAATAACCGATAGGCCTTATTTTAAAAAAAAAATTAAATATAAATGAATTTGCATTTCTTTAGCCTTTGAAGTGAACTGATGTAAATTTGGAATCTGATAATTAGTTCGTTTACAGTTTTGTATTTTATAATCTTATGAATAACTCTACATGTCCCTGAGTTCCAGACAAACCTAAAATAGGTGTTTACCCTTTCACTTGAAATTCCACACTCATTAAAATATGTGCAGAAAGTCACTTGTTGACAATTCTCTAAGGTCGAACGAAAATGACTATATAAAATAATGAAATAACAAGAATGTTGACAATAATAAAGATAATTTGAACTTTCTTATATTACTACTGACTGGTCTACATGACTATTATAAGGCCTACTGGACATACGTAGTTGAGCTTTGGGGCTCCACTAAACCATCAAATTCCTCCCGAATCCAATCCTTACTGTTCAAAATCCTTCGTAAAATCGTTAATGCTCCTTACTTTGTCAAAAATCAAGTCATCCATCAGGACCTCAATGTTCCATATGTTGCCGATTTGGCCAGAACCAGATACCATTCCTTCCATGATAAACTTCTCAACCATCCAAATCCACTTGTTTCTAACCCGGCTTCTCCTTCATTACCTAATAATCTTCTCCTCTAAAAATGTTATTGGAGTTCTATCAGTGGGTAGATTCTCCACATGTTTGTATCATGTCACTATGTCACCTACAGCAAATTTACTTGTAAATATTTGTATACAATTGTAAATAACAATAAATAAATTATTAAATAAATAAAATAAAAAAAATAAAATTTCTTATTAAATGTTCTAAATGTTAGGCAATTGATATATGACAATAAATGGTTAAGTAGTAACAATTAAATTAATGTCAATAGAGATCTTGCAAGATTGAGAAACTAGATAAATTCATTGCTTTATTTTAATTTGTATTTGTTTTTTATTTTAAAAAAACTGTGCTTGTTATTTATAGGGAAAAGTAACATTCTAGTAGAAAAATTCCTGCTATTTTTTTCCCCTCAAATACTATTTATGTCAACCAAAATTAAATTGTTTTGTTTTCATTCGCTGATTGCCAAGGAAAAATGGCTATATTGTAGTTAAAATATTACAATATACTGTTCAAAATTATGAGCGTAAGGAATCTTCTATCAGTTACGTTTACTGAAAACATAATGGGTGATATCATAGACCCTTGGGGGACATTTATTTTAGTTGAAAGTTGATTTATATATCCTCGGTTCCTTTGTAATTATGAGAATAAAATAATAACAAATTGTCTGGGTATTAAAACTATTATGCCATCATCGAAAAAACTCCTAGTCATCTAATGGTTGAGTAATCATGTCGCTAATTGTTGTTAATAATGCAAATTACACTCGCGCCACTTTAAACCTGATTTATCATTTTTTTATTTTTTCAACAAATAGAGAACTATACAACTACCGAGCAACTACAATTATCCTCATGAATTTGATGTTAAATACAAAATTGAAGAACGTAGTTGTATTTTATTTTAGAAAATGACCCTTACAAATGTATTTAATTGGCATAAAAGTGTACTGAGTTTTAAGAAACTCAATTTAAATAACTTTACCAATAATGTTTCCTAAATTATTGCATTAAAATTCCTATTTAGCCAATCATCTGTAAATGTGGATGAAAAGTTGCAAAAATATATTTATATACAATATACACTGGTACAATAATTATTTAGATTGATGAATAATATTGATAATAACTATTTAATATTTGTTCTCATTAAAAATTAATATAAAATTTCATTATTGCTAATATAAGAATTAGTAAATATAATGAAATAATATTATGTTTTAATGAAAGGCTGGAATTCTAAATTTAATTGCTTCTATTTATTGCGGTTTCCGGTCTTAATTCAAAATATTTATTTGTTGGCTAGAATTAAACCAGGTATATAAATTGGTTGCTTATTAAAATTTCGAAAACACTACTACGTAACTGAGGGAGAGATGTAGTAACATTTTATAATAAAACTGTACGTTGGCCTCCTAAATTAATGCCATGACTTCTCATACAAATAAAATATTCTTTTTTTTATTAAATCCAAGAACTTCTTAGTCGGATGAACTAAAGACCGGATTTAGAGTTTTAAATCAAACGTAATACCGTGGCTTAAAAATATTTAACCCTATATTTCATATTTCGATGATCATTTATTGTATGAAAGAAACCTATGAAACTAGTTTTTACTAAGTTTAAAGATTATTTTAAATATTTATGATTAAAAGTTAATTATTTTTTAGCATTTGTATTTTTCTTGTAATATCATTCATAAAACAGATGAATGAATGAAAATCTTTATTCTGGGACATTTGGTCCTCTAAGAATAACAATTATGAACATTTTTAGCAGCTTTTGTTTGGCTACATTAAATTAGCTTAAACTACAAGTTCACGGAAGTTCAGTAGTCTAGGACAGGGGACTCCAAACTACGGCCCGAGGGCCATATCCGGCCCACGGACAGATTTTGTCCGGCCCGCGGAGAGCTAGAAACTTGAAAACTCCTTTTAGAGAACATATTTTTTATAGCAAATTAAATTTAGTTTACTGAAGTATTCTAGTTTTATGCGATAGAAGGTACTACCTATTTCCGCTTGTGTCCACCAGATGTCGTGTCACGTTACTCCTCATGGCTCGTACTCTACGACTAATCTAGAAATTACAGATAATGACAGGAAAATTAATAATATGCAGTGTTGCCTTTTTGCGGACTTTAGTCCGATTTGCAGCCTTTTTTAAACGTTGCGTACTTTTTCGGACTTTTTTTTTCATCAGTGGACTATTTCACTTTTTACCACCGGCAACAATGATAATATGGTTTTGGCCCTCGGAACTTACTAGAGTAATCAGTATGGCCCTTAGGCTGGAAAGTTTGGAGACCCCTGGTCTAGGAGATGGATATATAGTTGATGTTTAGATAAGGTTAAGGAGGAAGCTTTGCGGATGGATATGGGTAAGGAATTCCAAAAGGAGGTAGCTCGAACAGATTATTCATAGGAGGCAGTTCTGTAGGTTGGGATATAGAGATCGGTAGGTTAGGTTCTTATGTTAAATAGGTGAATGGATAAACGTAGGGTAAGGAGGTTTTTTGGTTATTAGGGTTTGATATATAAATGTGCCAAGGAGGTATTGCCAGCATTGCTCGGAATAGTATTGTGAGATATGGGAACTCCTAGGAATACTGAAAATGAATCTTATAAAGCAGTCCATTGGTCTTTTAAATTCTCTTTTCTTGTTCAATGGATACTCAACCATACACTGAGCATCCGTAGTCGAAACGTGGGAGAATAAGGGAGGATGCTAGGAGGTGACGAGTTCTTCGAGGAAATGAATCACGGGATTTTAGGAGTTCTTTAAGTATTGAGATGGTTTTTCGAATTATTTGGAAAATGTGGCTATTCTATATTAAATGCTGATCAAAGGTGACTCCTAGGTTTTGAAACTGGATAGGTATGTAGTTGAGGTATAATATGGAGAGTAAGGAAGGGATTTGATCCAATAAGAATGGCCTTCGTTTTTGCTGGCTCAATTTTGTATATTGTCAATGTCGTCCTGAGGCTTACAGGATGCCTTGATTAAGTCAGAAGGATGAATAGATATGTATATTTGTAGGTCGTCGGCATACAAATGATATTAAGAGTGTTGGATAGCGTTAGGTAGGATAAGCATTTTGGTATTATTTTCCTAATTCAATATATGAAATAAAGTAATTTCGGTGCAATTTTTATTTTTTCTCTGCCCCTGTGCCCCATAGATTCATTTTCTTTTTTTTAACTCTATTTCAAGTCATTTCTGAGATGGGGGAGATAATACTGCAGATTGCCACACTATATTGAACAAACTAGGAAGGTTGAATTTTCATTTCGTGGGGTCGTTACGAAATAAAAGTCAACCCGCCGAGGCCCAGGAAAAAGAGATTTTAGATATATATATTTTTTTAAATTTAAGACCACCGAAAGTATATTGATCAAAATCGGTGAGGAAAAACCGTGCAATCTCCTTTTTAGTTCATTATTATCGAATTTCCTACATTATTAATGTTCTTATAAGTTATAAAAGATAGGAAATTGATTAACTTTAGTCATTAAGAACTGATATTCTCTTTATAAATTTTAGTTAGGTTCAAATTATGCAATGTTAAAAAAAAAGAAGAATAAAATCTCGGGTCTGATAAAATAATCTTGCGATAGACTTATCTCTTAATTCCTAAGATAAGCGAAATAATATTACCTATTTAAAAAAAAAAAAAACTCAATAGACAAATGTTATATTATTTTTACATTACATATTTGTAAATATGTGAAATAATTTTGAATTTATGTTGTATATTATGTTTGTTATCAAATGCAGAAGAGCTCTTATACTCGTTATTGTGATATTTTTAAAACTGGGTTAGGGATTAGAATAAATGGGTCTTATCTTTGACTAATTTATATTTTCAGATTTGAAGAACCTTAGTTATCATTAATTAATTTATTATTAATTAAGGATTAAGGGTCGTTTGATTGCTATCTTCATAAATATATCTTCGGGTAACCTCTGGTTTTTCATAAAATCTTATTGGCCTTAACTTTTTTTTTAAGTGTTCTCTTGTCTTTTTGAATTTTTTCAATTTAAATATTTTTTATCATACTCCTTAGATTATGCATTAATAGAAATAGGTTGAGAAAAGCGATATTTCATTTAATAAGAGAGATTTCTCTCAATCAATTCCATTTTATGATCATGAAATAATAAAATGATCAACGAATGCTGAAACCGAAGTAGTTTCACTTTCAAGACGAGAGAGTCTCAGGCATATTTTTTTTGTCAATTTTTCATTTCATATTTTATATGATTTAACCCTATTTTGAACCCTTAAGCATATTTTTAGGATTTAAAGCCCTTAAAAAATATTAGGATGTCTTAGAGGAAGTATACTGGAGGAGATAAGATAGCAGAAAAAGTGAAGCCAAAGAGGCGGACCTTCAGATGGAACCAGAGGCGTGGTAGAGGAGTCGGGGAGAAGTTATCATGGCGAACATTCCTATTAACCTTAACATAAACCTAAGCCCCAAAGGCTTGGTATTTTTGGCTTCACTTTTACTTTGATCAAGATTAGAGTTCTACCACTACCCTGAATGTCTCTTTTACTCAACTTGGTATATTTAAAAATTCATTATTATCAAAGGACGTTTAAACGAAAGACAAAAAGACAATCAGATGATGGAGGATTTATTCCCAGATTATGAACAAAAATTTAAATAAGATTTAATCTGAGCATCCAACTTTTCAGAAACAAATCAGTTTTTTTGACTGCAGTAATTGAATCTGTATAATAAGATCATATTTGCAAAATTAAAAATGGCGAATTCAACTTAGTAACTAAAAATTTCGTACGTTAAATAATAACTGAAATGTTTATTCCGAGGAGATTTCTTCGGTTCTTTGATTCTCAATTTGAGTTAGATACAGTATTCTCCTCTCACCTCTAATTCAACCAAAAAATATTGATATTTTTTAATAAAAAGTGATAATCATTATTTAGGAGTTCAAATTTTGTATTCTTTTCTCTTATAACAGTGAGTAAATAAACAAAAACAACATAGAATGGACGTAAAAATATGAAAGCCACAGCACAAGCAAAAATTAGTGTACTGAATAATCATTATTTTGAATACATCTGATGATAGAAGCAGAAAAACTAAAAAATATTAAAAACGTAGTAAATTTTAAATCGGATCTTAAAGAAATGAGATAACATTATGTTGACATAATTAACAAATAATTATACAACAATAATCAGTGTGGTCAAAAATAATAGGGGTGAAATTAGTCTAAAACGTAATAAAGAAATATAAGTTTAACAGTAATAATACAGAAAAGACACAATCAAATGGACATCTTCGGAAATGTATAATCTGAGATTGAAATAATATAATTAAAAATTACACTTATATATGTGTTTTAAATCTAGACAAAACCCTTGAAGGAGTGATAAGGAAATAGGAACTTTAAAGTAATTAAATAAAAAATATATTGGTATTTGGGTTTTTTTATTTAATAAAATAATTGTACACAGTTTGTGGTATATTTATAAATTATTTTAATGTGGAATTGAATGTGAAGGGTTGATAAGATATTCTTTTTTTCCAATATTAATATAGAGTGGACCATATGATAGATAAATATCCGAAACTTTGCCAATGATATAATAAACAAGTGATTTTTTTTAACATTGTTGGACGGTTGTGGGTTCCTAAATAGTCAATTCTTAGTATAATATAGCAAGCCATACTTCTACAAAATATAATAATTATATAGAATCAAATTAAGTATATCTTTTCAGTAAGATTTGCCCTCCATATCCTGTCAAGCATACATGTTTAATCACTTATATTGAACATGAAGATTTTTTTTTTTTTTAGGGCCCTGATTTTTATTTGAAGTTATTCCCTTCGACCATACTTAATAACTGTATTAGCTCAAATTTATGATTATTGCGGATGTATAAATGTATTCGAAGTTGCCCTTGAATACAAAACTAAGGTCAGAATGAATTTAATTCAGTTTAATTAGCCGTTCTCAGGGAAACCTAACACAATATAAATTTGACCTCTAAGTTCTATAACACAATAGGAGATTAATTGTTCACACTGTTATGTATATTAGCGCTCAGTAGTAGGTGTTTATTCAATTCCTGCTAAGATTGAAATTATAAATTATATTTTTAGAAATTTAATTGGACTTGTATTTAAATTATAATACACTCTAATAGATGGTGCACAAAATACAAACAAACCTCCTTAGTCAGTAAGAACACATTTTTTCCATTTTTTCTTTTTTTTTTTTGAAAACATAAAAAGTGATTCATTAATGTTTTTAAAATAAAAAAAAAATAGCTTGGAAAAAATAGAAATATATTCAGAATCCCAAAACTTTCTAATACCAACCCAATTCATATACCAATTTCCAATCCTCTAATTCAATTTGGAAAGATATGGGAAATTTGGTCGTGATGAAATTTTGACTGAAAATCTCCCCTACTTTTATAGTATTGTTCCGTCTGGTATATAATACTAAATATCGAATTTGATCTAAAGGGGGGCCAATGAAGTGACCAAATGTAAAAGGGAAAAATTGTTTCATAAAATTTTTATATTTTATTTCTAAGCTTTTATA